>NC_090928.1:605472944-605772944 GCF_040938575.1 Ambystoma mexicanum | reverse complement strand
CAAAATGAACGTGTTGTAATACACGCGTACCCTTCTCCTTTTTAGATACTTTGGTCTCTTTATATGGTATACAAATTGGTGTGACAGGGTGTCAGGGGTGTCATCACCTGTGGGTAGCATTTACTCTTGGGCAGAACACGACTTTAGTCACTTCACTTTTTATACAACACAGTAATATGCGGTACCTGCATGTGCAAGAGCATACATGTGTTTATATGTGTGTACAGCATTCAAGTTAGACAATGGGCCTCATTACGAGGTAGGCCGGTAAGGCAAAAACGATGCCTGTATGGCAATACTGGCATCGTTTATCGTCCCGTTGCATTCCGACCCGCAAACCCAGTACTAGCGGCACACTAAACAACAGTGCGGCTAATAGCGCGCGTACCCGCGCCCCTTCAGGGAGCAAATACCGGCATGCCGGTAATAGGGGGTAATTCCAACCCACACATACATGCAAATACCGGCATCGCGGAGCCGGTAATCACGGGCTGCATGATGCCGGCCATACAGGCATCGCGGACCACCCGCAAACAGCAAGCAGGATACAAGGCAGCTGCCGCAGGTGCACACAATCCCCACAGGTGGAGCCAGTGGAGGCTGTGCCAGTATAAACTGAGCACACCCACACACCGCAACCCCCCCCACAGGTGTATGCAATTTAGAGTGGCCCAGTACAAAAGGAGCACACCTACACACCACACCCCTTCCTACACCAAAATGCTACCACTAGCAGTTGCAATCATGGTGCTGGAGGACATGCCTATACTGCTACAACTACAGCAACAACAGCAACAACAGCAACAACAACAACAACTACAGCATCAAGAACAGGCAGCACATAGGAGACGCAGGAGGAGAAGGAGGGTGAGACAGGGCCAGCAATTACCACCAGCGCAGCCACCAGTGCCTCGTAGGCAGCCACCAATCCCTCACACCAGACCCAGCCCATTCAACCTAACCCCTGAGCAGATCCACACCCTGTACCAGTTGGACAGTGACACCATAACCACCATAGTGGACATGATACAGAACGACATTGCCAGCCACATACAAATACGCACTGCCATCCCCCCACTACTAAAGGTGGTGTCTGTGCTACACTTCCTGGCCACAGGCACCTACCAACTCACAGTGGGCCAGCTGCATGGCATTTCACAACCACTATTCTCACGCATGCTGAACCAAGTGCTTGATGCCCTCCTGAAGCATGCAAGCACCCATATATCCCTACCACGGACTGCCCAGGAGATAGCCGAAACCAAAGTAGGCTTCCATGCACTGGCAGGCATGCCCAATTGTGTTGGCGCCATCGACTGCACCCATGTGGAATTGGTAGTCCCCCATGCCATATAAGCGGTGTACTGCAATCGCAAGCAATACCACTCCATCAATGTGCAAATGGTATGTGACTCCAGCAAGATCATCACCCATTGCTGCGCCCGATTTCCTGGATCCACACATGATGCCATGGTACTGCGCAACTCAACGCTACCCCGTCACATGGAGCAACATGCTGGACCACGTGCCTGGCTGCTCAGTGAGTTGCACAACAGGCCCATGGCCATGCTGTGGGGTACTGATGTGTGCGGATGCAGAAGGTGGGGGGCCTACTGCACCTGGGTGGGAAAGGAGGGGGAATAGTGCACCTGGGTTGCACTAGCCAGTTAGTGGAGAATGCATGCAGAGCTAAACACTCCTCCCCTAAACCAGCAAAACAGAACACAACACATCACTGGGCCACTTATCACAAATATTGCAGATGGATGACAACAAGTAAGAAGCACAACCAGGGCACCATCGTGATGGCAAGCAATGCATGAATGAATAGGATGGCAACTGTGGCAAAGCGGCGAGTGTGACCATGCATATTAAGGAATATACAGCATGATTTGGAGCCCAAACATTTGCGCACTACCAAAGCACATCTGCCAGTGCATGCATGATTACACCCAGCATCATCTATTGAACCCCATCCAGTGTACCACACCTCATTACAGTATACATTGCATCTAGGTGACTTTTTGTACATGTACAGGGACATGTGCATGCCCACACCAAGTAGCTGCTGCCATGACTGTGCTCCCTGAAGGTGGCAGTTCTGTGTGACACACACCTATTTGTATCTGCCTGCAGGTGATGGAGGATATCCATTGAGGCCGTGGCTACTTACCCCTGTGCGGAACCCGCAGAACAGCCATGAAGAGGAGTACAATTGTGTGCACACTCGTACCCGTGTTGTGATTGAGCAGGCCTTTGGCCTGCTGAAGGCGCGGTTCCGCTGCCTCAGCAGGTCTGGTGGAGCACTCCTTTATAGGCCTGAGAAGGTGGCAAAGATCACCATGGCCTGTGTCATGCTGCACAACATGTGCGTCCGAAGGAATGTACCACTGCCACCTGACATTGACATGCATGGGCTGGGTGAGGATGAAGGGGATGGAGACGGCGGCAAAGGAGCCCCCCTGCCAGTACATGATGCACGGGATGGCCATGCTGTACGCCAAGCACTAATTGACGAATACCTTTGAAATGCATGGACAATGTAAGTAATGTGACTGCGACACACTGTATCTGGACATGCACACTTTTTTAGTTCGAATTGCCCCACTCTACACCATCACACAATAAATGTACATGTACGAAAAGAATGATGTCCAGCCAAGGATTTGCTTGCACACAATGGTGTATTTTCAGCAGACGTGATATGGTAAACATAATCCCCCACAACCCCCAGTAAACTCCCTCTCCCACCCCACAAACCCCAGAAATAACCCAGTAAACTCCCTCTCCCACCCCACGGAACCTAAACGTCCCCATGTGTCCAACAAACGGTGGTCTCATTACCAATGTACTATTTCAAAATGGCATTGCCTGTCCTGTTATTTTTTGGCGATTTTTGGATCCGGGGGTGCCATGGTCAAGCGCCGTGCACTTCTCTGCGTCAACCGCAAAGGGCTCGATTGGGCCGAGGTGGAAGGGGTTGTTGCAGAGAAGGTGTCAATGGTCAGTCCCATGGCTGGGCCAAGGTGTGGGCGCAGCATTTGCAGCAGATTTGCAAGAAGGGCCTGTGTAAGTGACCCCATACACTCCCTAAAGGCACATGTCGATGCTTCCACAGCAGCAGTATTGGCTGCAATGGACGTGGCAATGGCCCTCATGGCCTCATTCCCATTGTTTACTTGTTGCCACATGAGTTCCAGCATGGACTCTTGTCAGGCCTCAACCCTTGCCAGGCGAGCCTCGAAAGAGTCGTCGGTTGCAGGAGTACTGGTGGATGGCAGGGTGGTGGCTGGCAGGGTGGTGGCTGGCAGGGGGGTGGCGGTCACCTGCGTGGGGCCCATGTCCAGGGCACTGTCCTTGGCAAAGATGCCAATGTCCGAGTCTCCTCTATCCGAGTCATGGAGGCACGGATCATCCATGCTCTCAGAGTCTATAGGTGGGGGTGGTAATGTGGCTTCGTTTGGGTGTTCCGGACATGATGTCTGCCTCATTATCCACCTCTGTAGACACGATGTCCGTGGTGGCTGGCGGGGCATCAATGGAAACGCCTCCCACTGTTGTGGGTGGCTGCTGCTGTTCTGTGGCTGCAGGTGTCCCCTGCAGGGTTACTGCCTTGCGTGGTACACTGGCTGTTGCTGTAGGCATTTTCTTGGGCTGGGAGTGGCGGTGGCCCTGGTCCCTTGGCATGCAGTGGATGGACCTGCACCCCTATCCTGCATTAATTCTTCCTCATCGGTGCCTGGGGGATAGAAGAGATGCAGGTCATCAGTGATGTTGTCAAATGGCATCTATGATGTATTGCGGTGTGATGTGTTCATACATTCAGGCATCATTTCATTTCTGGGCTGTGGCATTTGGTGTTCTGAGGGGGCATGTGGAAAATCAATGCATCGCTGGTGGCATGGCATTGGTTTGGTGTCTGTGTGGTGAGTTCCATGGGCTTGGTTGGGTCATGTAGCACCTCTGCTGGGATTGGGATTGGCACTCAGCATGTGTGTGGTTCAGGGTGTGGCACACATTCTTGAATGGATATGTTGATGTAGCCTTGGGACATGCATTACCTTACCTAGTCTCACTTCCAAATCACTTGTGCCACTCATGGTTTATTCTACATGGATGTGATGGTTTACTCACCTTCCTCTGTGGATGATGCGGCACCAACCTCCTGGTCTCCAATTCCCTCGATTGATTCATGGTCGATGAAGCAACTTGCGGTCTCCTCCCATGTTGTCAACTTCACAGGGGAGTGTGGGCCCCCGCCTGTCGCCATTGCGGCCCTCCTGTTCTCCACCAGGATCTTCCTCACCCGGAGGCGGAGGTCGTCCCACCGCTTCCGGCAGTCACGCACACTCCTTGGGGTGCTCCCCACTGCCAACACCCTCTGTGTGACCTCCTGCCAGACTTCTTTTTTTCTTGTTTGGGCCGCATGCTTCAGGTCAGTGCTCCTGATTGTATCTGCATGCTGTGCAAGGGTGTTGGCAAGCATGGTGAGTTCTGCGTCTGAAAAACGCTGCTTTCTCTTCCTTTGGGTCGACTTCTTGGTAGCCTTAGACATCCTGCTTCTTTTGTGGCACACAACAACACAAAAGAAGTGGTGGTTATGGAGGATGGCACTGGATTGTGTTTTTAAAGATGGTCGGCGGCCCATTTCCCATTCCTGCTCGATGACGTAATTTCCGAGTCCTGTTTTTGCGAACACGGAAATACCGTGCCGGTATTAACGTGCCGGTATTTAGGGGTTGTTATAAGGCGGTTATGCAATGGGCTGCACCAACAATGCCGGTATAGGGGGGTTGGTGGCCCTTTACCGGCAAGGCGGTTTTGCCACTACCGGCATGGGGGAACGCGTGTGCTCGCGCACTCGTAATCACCCGCTGTTAGCGGGTTCATGCGGGCACGGACTTGCACGTTCCGGCATGCCGGTAATGAACACGCTGTTACCGGCCTACTCGTAATGAGGGCCAATGTCCTTTATTCGGTGATGGCACGGACGGGGCTGGGCGGGGCAGAGGTTTGTTTGCTTTGAGATCTCGTGACCATGGGGTGGCCAATGGGTGATTTTCCAAAGTCTGTGGCTGTGTCTGTGGCTGGGCAGGGGTCAGGGGCAGTGTCACAATTGTCCTTTGTTGCTGTTGCTGTGTCTTTGTCTGTCATTGGTATTGCTGATGCTGTTGTTGTTGTGGTGGCCCTGTCGTCAACGCGAGGGCGGGTCTGGCCTTTGTAGGGCTTGATGTCGTGGAGGTGTTTCCAGACTCTCTTGTCGGCTAATTTAATGGCTCTGGGAACCACTGCTTCCACCAAGTGGGGCCCCGTGAACCTGGGGCTGTTCCACTTTCTGTTGAAATTGCATAGGAGAACATGGTCTCCTTCCGCAATAGTCCACTGTTTTTGCTGCTCTTGTTCCTCATTTGTTTCTTCTGGTTGGGTGATCTTCGACCCGCCCCGCGTGCGCTCGAGCTGTTGAGAGATAAAGGCAACACTAGTAATCAAGGAAGATTCGTATTCATACATTTCATCACCAAAAACATTTGCAGAGCTGTCATTGACGCTAGTGTTAATGGAAGGCGCATCTGATGTCCAGTCACCACCTCGTGGGGAGTGAGGTGGTGATCAGATCCTGGCCTACTCCTCAGCTCAAACAGAGCCAAGAGGAGGCAGTACAACCAACTTTTCTTAGTTTCTGCTGTATTTTGGCAATCTCTTCTTTTAGCAGGCTGATCAGACGTTCACAGGCACCGTTGGCCTGTGGGTGGTATGCGCACGCGAACTTATGTTTTATACCAAGCAGTGCAGTTATGTGCTCGAATATCTCATTTGCAAAGTGTGGGCCATTGTCTGACCGCAGCACTTTGCACACTCCCCACCTTGGGAAAACTTCCCTCACCAAGAATTTAGCTGCTCTGAATGCGTCCGCATGAGAGCAGGGTCCAGCCTCAATCCACCTTGAAAATGGACACACCACTGCAATCATATATCTTTGTCCTTGAAATACGTTGATCATGTCAACGTAGTCAATGTGTAAGTGCAGGAAGGTTCCTTCTGGCCGGGGTATAGTACCGTTTATCACCTGCAGCGTGTGACCGGCTGTAAACTGTTGGCCGTTAGGCAATTGCTGATAAATGTTGCAACATGTAAATTTAGAACCAGGCCTCCTTTATTCGTGCTGCAATCACTTACTTCCCTGTGTGTGCTGGATGGTGTAGCTGAACTAGGGCTGTTTTCAATAGTGCTAGGGGCATCACTACCTTCCCTGTATTACTCTGACGCCACAATGCATCAGTGGGAGACATTGTGCATCCCCTTTTTACCCAGAGCTCCTTTTCTTCCATAGGTGCTGCTGCCTGTAATTCCAGTATGTGTGTTTCAGGGATGTGTGTGTTCCCATCCTTCATCAACATTTGTCTCGCTCCCACCCTCCCCCTATCTTTTCCTTTTTCTGGGGGGGTCCACATTTCTCCAAAATAGGCAGCATGTTTAGCATGTGCGTCTGCTCTTTCGTTACCTTTTGAGATAGGGTCATCCCCGTTGGTGTGGGCCTGACACTTTACCAGGGCTATCAATTACTTCAATTAGTTCTGCAAGTAGTAGGGCATGTTGTACTGGCGTACCATCTGCTCTTCTGAACCCTCTCCTTTGCCATTTTATTAATCCTGAGTGTACTGTTGACGTGACGTATGCACTGTCGGAATATATCGTTACTCTTTTATCAAAGCTCTATTTTAATGCCAAAATTAGGGCCACTAGCTCTGCAGCTTGGGCCGGGTAATGTTGTGGTAGTTGAACACACTTTACTGGCACATACATCCAGTCTTCTGTCAACTTAACCACTGCTGCTCCTGTCCTTCTAACACCATCACTTTGGTCGATCGTTGATGACCCATCAATGTACATTATTTCTCCCCCTGCTAGCGCATTTTCCTCAACTTTTCTTGTGCTGGAGTAAAGTTCAATGGCTTGTGTGCAGTCATGAGCATAGTCACCATCCTCAATTACCTCAATTACCTCAGCTATGAATCTTGCTGGGTTTACATTGCTGCACCTTACAATTGTCAACTCTGGCCTGGAGAGAATAATTTCATAACCTGATGCTCTCTGAGTGGTCAGTGTGGATTTAGGCTTGTTCAAGATGGCAAAGAGGGCATGTTCCACGAAGAGTGTGGTAGGGCACCCCATTGTTATCGATGAGGATTTTTCCACTGCAAAGGCTGCGCGCGGCCATGCTTTGTTCGCAAGGGAAGTGACCTAACATTACAGGGTCCAAGTGTCCGCTGTAGAAATCCACGGGCTTGTGTCCCATGCTTGTTTTCTGTGTCAGCACTGCCTTCATTACTGCCAAGTCGCAATGTGAAAAAATGAAAAATTGGTGTTCATAGTTTGGAGTAGCTAGCACAGGTGCTGTAGATATGGCGTGTTTCAATTCATCAAACACCTCTTTCATTTCTCTTGTCCACCCCAACTTTTTGTCCCCTTTTTGTGCTTCTCTGAGTGCTTCGAGCAGGGGTCCTATGTATGAACTGTAGTCAAAAACCCATGCCCTGCAGTAGTTGCATAGGCCCAGAAATTGCTGTAATTCTCTGACTGTCTGTGGTTGTGGTGTGTTGGTTATGGCTAGTGCCATTTGTGGTGCAATGTTCCTTCCATGCTGAGAGATAAGTTGGCCAATGTAGAGTACCTGTTCCTGAGAGTACTGTAACTTTTCTTTGTCCACCTTGTACCCCTTCTCAGTTAACACTGTGAGCATCTTTACTGAGTCCTTTCTACAGCTCTCTTCAGTGGTGCTGCAAATGATGATGCCATCAACGTATTGCAGCACCGTGCTCTTCATCTCCATGTTTCCCAAATCTATCTGTATTATTCTGTTGAAAATGGATGGTGACTCACAGTACCCTTGAGGCAACCTTGTATGTTTCCATTTTGTGTTCCTGTTTGTGACTTGTCAAGTCTTGTGAATCTGGGTGCAGAGGTATCGAGAAAAATGTGTTTTTGAGGTCCATCACTGTAAACCGTGATGCCTCTACCGGTATTGCACATAGTATGGTGGCTGCGTTTGCTGCAATGGGGTACTCTGCCTCTACAATGTACCTCAAAGGCCCAAGGTCCTGGATGAAACACCAAGACCCTTCTTTCACTTTGCAGACTGGGTACACAGCCGTGTTCCATGGTGATTCTGATGGTACTAATATGCCATTGTTTATCAGGGCTGTTATTGTTTTATATATGCCCTCATCTGCCTCTCTTGATAGCGGGTTAGTGTACTAGAGGGTAGTTCCCTACTCTGTAAAGGACTGGGAAATCACTGAAACACAAAACAAAACAGTGTCCTGACAGGTTCACTAGACATACATATAAAATCTATTTATAGTAGTCTCCTCAATGCCAAGAGTATGGCACAAACTATCTGAAATAGTTCCTAGGTATGATTTTTATAACTTTATGTGTCCACCTAAGTCTTTATTGGGATAAGTCTTTCAAATCCACCATATCCAACTTCTGTTTAAGAATGAATACAAAAGAAGCTTTTTTATTATTTTTTGTTATTATTGCTCACAAGCGAGGTCTATAAGTTACCAAGCACAATTGACTAAAAGTAAATTCCAGAGCAAGCACAATCTGTACACAAATGGAACAGATGGGTGTCCATATTAATGTACACAATTTTTCATATAAAACAAAATACAATTATTTATACGCATTTGAAAAGAGCATATGAAAAACAAAAATACAATTATTTATACACATTTGAAAAGAACATATGAAAAAAAGGGAAACGTTTTCTCTAAACAATCAACACAATGTGAATGTTGGAAATGAAAGGCCCCCTCTCGATGTTTGAAGCCATATGTAGCTGAATCTTAAATTTTCAGTTCAGTTGGGGGCATTTCCAATTTGCTAGCTAAGCTCAAAGTCTACTAGCTGAACTCGGGGTCTACGTGTGACACCAGGATGGATCTAAAGGGTGTCGTACTCGTTCAAGTATGAGTCCAAAAGTACAAGTAATCTACGTTTCGGCGGAGTAGGCAATCCCGCCTTCCTCAGGACCAGTAGAAGTCATGACCCCTGAGGAACAGAAAAAATAATAACAGGGAAAAAAAGAGAGAGAAAAGACATAATCCCACTTAGAATCTCGGACTCGCAATTTAAATACCACAAAATAATGTGAATCCCGTGACTCTATGGGCAAGCAACTACAAGTCCCACAAGGCATTGGGCTCATAAATCTGTGAAGGTAGAGAGATGAAAAAGAAACCAATCCCTCAGTTGCCTTTTGTGCAGAAACCACGTTAAAATGAATAAAACCAATGTAAAACCATTATTAATGTGTCATAAACCTAACACATTTACATAGCATGCAGAGAGCCTGACCACTAGGCCACGAAGTGTGGTTAATCAAAGCCATGAGTTACAGCCAGACAGCAGTAGGGTGCAAGGCTGATTTCCATAGTACAGCACCCTATGTGTGTCTGTGCTGATGAGACGTATCACACCAAGAAGTGTTAAGTGCCAGGTGTATGCACTCACATGTCTGGGGCTCAAGATCGAATTAGCCACTTATTGTACAGTAAGTAGAGTGTATAACACAACCATCCGTCACCTCCATCCACAGGCGTTTCTAAGTCAAAAGCAGAATCAAAAAGTAGAATCAATATATACGGGTCGACATTAGCATAGTAGTAAAAGAATAAATAAGATGCAACAGTGCAGCATTAGGTCATTGGCTGTACCTTTAAATAGCAGAAACGACTTTGCAGCCGTCAGTCAGTGACGCTTATAGACCTCGCTTGTGAGCAATAATAACAAAAGTCAAAAGCAGAATCAAAAAGTAGAATCAATATATACGGGTCGACATTAGCATAGTAGTAAAAGAATAAATAAGATGCAACAGACGGCTGCAAAGTCGTTTCTGCTATTTAAAGGTACAGCCAATGACCTAATGCTGCACTGTTGCATCTTATTTATTCTTTTACTACTATGCTAATGTCGACCCGTATATATTGATTCTACTTTTTGATTCTGCTTTTGACTTAGAAACGCCTGTGGATAGAGGTGACGGATGGTCGTGTTATACACTCTACTGACTGTACAATAAGTGGCTTATTCGATATTGAGCCCCAGTCATGTGAGTGCATACACCTGGCACTTAACACTTCTTGGTGTGATACTTCTCATCAGCACAGACACACATAGGGCACTGTACTATGGAAATCAGCCTTGCACCCTACTGCTGTCTGTCTGTAACTCATGGCTTTGCTTAACCACACTTCGTGGCCTAGTGGTCAGGCTCTCTGCATGCTATGTAAATGTGTTAGGTTTATGACACATTACTAATGGTTTTACATTGGTTTTATTCATTTTAACGTGGTTTCTGCACAAAAGGCAACTGAGGGATTGGTTTCTTTTTCATCTCTCTACCTTCACAGATTTATGAGCCCAATGCCTTGTGGGACTTGTAGTTGCTTGCCCATAGAGTCACGGGATTCACATTATTTTGTGGTATTTAAATTGCGAGTCCGAGATTCTAAGTGGGATTATGTCTTTTCTCTCTCTTTTTTTCCCTGTTATTATTTTTTCTGTTCCTCAGGGGTCATGACTTCTACTGGTCCTGAGGAAGGCGGGATTGCCTACTCCGCCGAAACGTAGATTACTTGTACTTTTGGACTCATACTTGTACGAGTACGACACCCTTTAGATCCATCCTGGTGTCAAACGTAGACCCCGAGTTCAGCTAGTAGACTTTGAGCTTAGCTAGCGAATTGGAAATGCCCCCAACTGAACTGAAAATTTAAGATTCAGCTACATATGGCTTCAAACATCGAGAGGGGGCCTTTCATTTCCAACATTCACATTGTGTTGATTGTTTAGAGAAAAAGTTTCCCTTTTTTTCATATGTTCTTTTCAAATGTGTATAAATAATTGTATTTTTGTTTTTCATATGCTCTTTTCAAATGCGTATAAATAATTGTATTTTGTTTTATATGAAAAATTGTGTACATTAATATGGACACCCATCTGTTCCATTTGTGTACAGATTGTGCTTGCTCTGGAATTTACTTTTAGTCAATTGTGCTTGGTAACTTATAGACCTCGCTTGTGAGCAATAATAACAAAAAATAATAAAAAAGCTACTTTTGTATTAATTCTTAAACAGAAGTTGGATATGGTGGATTTGAAAGACTTATCCCAATAAAGACTTAGGTGGACACATAAAGTTATAAAAATCATACCTAGGAACTATTTCAGATAGTTTGTGCCATACTCTTGGCATCGAGGAGACTACTATAAATAGAATTTATATGTATGTCTAGTGAACCTGTCAGGACACTGTTTTGTTTTGTGTCTTTTGATAGCGGGTACTTGTTCACCCTGGGTAATATTGCTCCCTTTTTCAGTTTTATTTTCACTCCTCCAATTCTCTTTATGCAGCCAACGTCATACGGACTGGTGGTCCACAGGGATGCTGGTACTGCTGCCAAGTCTTCCTCATAAAATGGTACTGGTGTAGAGGCAGGTGCCTCTAGTGCCATCGCCATTTTTAGTGCCACTTGCTTGTATGTCACTCTCAACCAGATGGCAACACTCATCACAAACACCATCTCTCCTCCTTTATTGTCTGAGAAGAGCTCCTCATCAGATACCTGTGTGAGCCTGCACCCCTCAGCCAGTGCTATTACTGCTCTCCAGGCCCTCCCCTCCCTGTCTTGGGCATGTACTGCGATGTAATCTGCAGTTGCCATGATGCTCTCGATGCTCACTGAAATGATCTTCCCCTCTGGTTCACTTGCTGGGGTCTCTGGTCTGAACAAGTATGCTGCTGGCCTTCTCCAAATCTTGCCCTCAGTTCCAGGCATCCATGCAAATGCCATGTCCGTTCCATATTGGAAAATCTCTCCATCTACAGGCTCAGTCCGAGCTACAGTTTGGCCACAGTAAGCTTGCACTATTTGTCGTGCTGTGAGCATGTTTATTCCCGGTGCGGAACAAATGATGCCGTTCTCCGTGAAGGAGATTGTCATATTTAATCTGCTCATTATGTCCCTCCCAAGTATGTTTACTGGTGACTGCTTCGAGTACAGAAGTGGAAGAGACATGTCATGATCTCCTATAGATAAGGAGATGTTATCAGTAAAGGGAACCAACCCTCGAGCCCCAGAGAATCCTTGAGTGTACATGGCTTTGCCTGACAATTTAAACTCCCCTTCCCTTATGCAAGACCTAGGGGCCCCGGTGTCAACTAAAAAGGAAATGTTTTTGTCACCTATCGCCACCTGTATGCGTGGTTCCTCCGCAGTGTTAGGTGTTATCGATAGGATGGGACACATCAAGGACATCTGTGGGCTGTCCTATTGTGGGTATAGTGACTGACCGCTCCCTGTGTAAGGGTTGTGGCCCAATATCGTCACCTTCCCCAGCTGTGTATGCTGTAGTTGTTCATTAGTTGTTGATACTGCATTGTCTTGTACTTGTGTGAGCTGTTGTACCGGTTGCACTTGATGGTGTAGTGTTGCTATTGCCTGCTGCTGTTGTGGTGTGTTTGTTTGTACCTGTTGCTGTGGTGGTGTGTATGTTTGTATCTGTTGCTGTGGAGGTGTGTATGTTTGTATCTGTTGTTGTGGTGGTGGGTGTTGCAGTGGCGCTTGTTGTTGTGGTAGGCATTGTTTTATACCCTGTTGTTGTCCAACCTTTTGTTCTCCAGTGTGGTCTTGTTCCTCCCAGGCTGATTGGGTAGGCCTCATCCTGCACGTGCGTGACATGTGCCCTACCACCCCACAGATCCAACATATTGGTGGTTCTCTGGCCTGCCATGGGAAACCCCCTGCGTTGTCTTGGTATCCTTGCTGTCTGTTTTGGTAGTAGCCCCTGAACCCTCCTTGTTGTTGTGCCTGTTGGCCATAGCCCTCCTTCTCATCATAAAATCCCTCCCCCTGTAGTTGTTAGAATATCCATTTCCCATTTGCATGTATCCTCCTCCTGTGTATGCCGTGTATGGTGGGGGCGAGGGCAACTGCTGTGTTATTACTTGTGCTGGCTGTTGTAGTTGTACTACCTGTTGTTGTGTTGTGTCTTGTGCACCCATGACCTTTGTGGGGGTGGGTGTTGTTATTAGTGCTCCTTCCATGGCATATTTGGATAACTTCTTTTGTACCAGTTTTGCCTCTTCGGCCTTCCTATCTTCCTCTTTTTGTTTCATCTTTTCCTGAAACAGCCTGCAGTGGTGTACTATAGTCAGTTGTATATAGTCAGGCCTTAACTTCCATACCCACTATTTTCTTCAGCTGCCTTTGTACTTGCTCCGGGAGCCCCTGTATTAGTATATGGTAGAAAATTGCTAATGTTTTATCCCACGGTTCCTGCATTTCCAAGCGCCACTTCTCCTGAATCTCCTGGATGTAATCAACAGTATCCTCATTCTCACGCATCTTGCGTGACATTATTGCTCCTATGTCTGACGTGGCTGGGTACTGAACCCTTAAAGCCTGCCACAGCGCATGTCTGCAATTTGCAAATGGCACTCCATCATGTGACGTGTCTGTTACTGTGACCGCTGGGAAGCCCACCCTTTTCCAGATGTCATCTGCAGCATCCCCCAGTATTGATATTAAGAGCCCCTTTACGTCCCCCACCGCTAGTTTTTGTCCCGCCGTGTGTTTTTCCATCTCATATATCCACTTCCCTGCTCCTCCACTTAGTGATGGGAGTCTGCATTTAATATTCTCTTTATCAGCATGCTTCCAGGGGACATATTGTGGTCTGGCCCCTCCCCTTTCCAGAAGTGGCATTAGGTTGTACCCCCTCATTTCCCCCCGTGGCCGTGGGGTAATGTTGGTGTATTCATCCTCATCCTCTGTGTCAGGTAATTCTTCAATCATATCAATAGTACAGTGGTCTGTTTTTCCATCCCCTCCATCCTTCCACCCTCTCCTGTTACCCTCTTCCCTTACCATGGGCGTGCTCGCCCGTTCCTCATGCCTGCATCCTGGGCGGTCTCTAAGTCTGTCGACATAAGGGGTGTGTGCAGGGGTGGGTGTGGTGCTAGAGATTGTGTTGTTAATGTGCCTGGCGTTTGTACTGGTGTCGGTGGTACTAGTTGTGACGCTCTACTTGCTACCTCCTTTACCTTCCCCTTACCTTTCGTATCTTCCTCCCTTCTTTCGCACGACCATGGTGACTCGTGGTTTGTGCATGTGATGTACAGTTTCTCTAAACTTTCCCCATTACCATCTCCTCCGCTTTTCCCTAAACATTCTTCCTCCTCACTACAAAATCCACCAGGAAGAGATAATCCCCAGTTTGTGCGTTTTCCACCCACTGTCACCGTTTTTAGATCTATTAGGTCTGTTTCCTTGTGCTCTTCTCCTTTAACAGCTGCCCCTTGTGTTGACGTTGTGGCCACCTCTGAATCCTGGCGTGTGTATGTTCTTACACCGTGCTCCACCCTTCTATCTCCATTCTCCTCATCCTTTTTCCCTATTATTTCACCACCTATTTCCTCTCTTTTTCTTTTTAGTTCTTCCAACACCTCTGCACTTACCTTCGCTAATATCCTCTCTTCCTCTTACCTCCTTTCCCATTTAGCCCGTTCCCTTTTCAATATGCTCTCTATTACTTTACCTTCTTCATATTTCCTGGCGCTTTCAGATAGTATTTTCTTTTTCCACAGTTCCATTTCTCTTTCTTTCTCTTCCTCCCTCCTTTTCATGTCTCGTTGCTCTGCTTGTGACACCCTCTCTGCTATTGCCTTCATCTGCTCTGCTTCCTTCTTCCTTTCTTCCATTCGTTCTTTCATCCTCTCCTGCTCGTCCCTATTCTCCTTTCTCTCCTTCTTTCTTCCTCGTGTTTCTTGCTCGAACTGTCTATTCAGTTCACTTTGTGCATCTCTTAATTCAGCCAACCTCTCCTCCAACATTTTTTCCTCTGCCTGTGACAGTTGACCTTCTCTTTTCTTACTCACCTCTGTCCCTGTCTGTGTGTCACCCATTTCATCCTTTTCTGTCCTTCTCACTATGTCCTCTTCTTCCCCTGTAAGTGTCCCTCAGAGTTTCAGGAGCACCTGTGCTGCTACCCATTCGTCTGGTCCTATGGTTGCGATGTGTTTCCCACTTCCTTTCCCCCTCGTTGTTACTGCCTGTGTGGAATTTAAATTCATCATGCTGGTCACCTCCTGCCCCCTCTGGTAGCTATCCGTAGGGGCATATGGTGGAGGGCTGTATGCGGGGTTGGAGTACCCCTTGGCGGCCGTCAGTTGTGATCTGTCAGCTTCTCTTAATTCCGTTACTGGGTACTACCCCCCTTCTTCCTTCTTCACTAACTTTGCCAGAGGCATATCGTCTGTCCCTTCCTTCTTCACCTTCTCTTCTGATACCTTACCCGATCCTTCCTTCTCCTTCTTCCTCCCGTCTGCGCATAGTGAATTGCTGCTCGCCGTGCCCATGCTCTCTTCTCTGTCTTTCTCTTCCTTCACTCCCTTCATTTCCTCGCTCCTTTTCACCTCTTTTGCCCCTTCAATAGTAAACATTCCCATTGCCCCTGGCCTAGCTCCTTGGAACATCTTCCATAAGTTGAACACTTCTATATGGTGAGCTAATTTCTTTCCCTTGTATATGTTGTATATATATGTCAATAGCGAGTTTTGTGTGTATGATTCAAAACTGCCGTTAGGCGGCCATGTTGTCAGTATTTTGTTGTCTGTTCCTTGTGTCCAGTCGATACTGTACTTTATAATTTTCTCCTTGTATGGTGATAGCGACGTACAAATGTGTTGGAGGGGTGTAGTTAAAGCATTTCCCCTCAACCCAGACTCCGACCCGTAATATGTGGCCATGTTACAGCTTTGTTTCTACAATATCAACCTTCTTTACCTGGCCCCGTAAACTAGGGACTTCCGGCCATCCGCTGAAAGGTAATACAAATCGCAAAATATACAGTTCTCTTCCTTTATTGTTTGTCCCCCTTGATGTTACCAGTATGCCCCCCTACGGCCGTGGTGCACGGAGCCGCCTGCGGCTAAGTTCCCTGTGTGGCATGCTTTTACAGCCACCCCACCTTTTCTTCTTCTTCAAACCTCTCCCTCCCCTTTTCCAACCCCCTTGCTGAGCATGACCGGCGTTCTCCATGCGTGGCCCTCTCACCTCTTCTATCCCACCCTTCCCTTGTCCTATCCCCCGGCCACTCCTGGATCAACCCGAAATGGTCGCGGTGTCCTATACAAGCCTACTGGTGACGTCACCAACTTCTGCAGACTAATACCGGTAAGGGAATTTTCCTAAAATCAGAACGTGCGCAATATGCTTAACCTCCTCTTATCTTCTTTAACCCCACAGCTGTCTTCCCACAATACCAATAGTGGAGAATGCAACAATCAATTAACTCATTACAATCGGACTGCGCACGCTGTGTCGCCTCGCGTGTGATACGCCACTTCTCGAGAGGAACTTAACCAGCCAATTGTCTTCCGCACTTGGGACCAAAATTAGCTACCTCCTGTGGGAAAACGTCATCTACCTACAACTTCAACACTCAATCGGTAGGGATCCTCATCTATTCATTGATCAAAAACGTCAATTCATAGGAAAGCCACACCCCCCCTTTACAGGTGCCCATGACCTGGACAAATCAGTGCCTTCGAACAACCACACGTGGTACCTTTTTGGCTCCACCCACCTTGCTCTGTGACGCGATAGAAGACGGCCCTCATGCCTGTCCCGCTACCGCTCACTCATCTGTCAACACTTATTAATCAAATCTTTTGCAACACACTGTAAAACACCTCCCACTACCCTTACTACAATTCCTCCCCCCTCCCGCACAACATTACATTGCTTGTTGGGTGTGCCATACTCACCAAGTCCTCTTGAGGTGGGGCCGCTCGACTGCATGCACCCCTCCAAAGCGGCTCGCCACCTCCCCTCATCTGGACCACGTCTGGACACTCGCCAACCGCGGGCGGGATACTTCTCAATCGGCTCCCGAGGGCCAATATCCGGAATGCGCTGTCAGGTCTTCTCGCAGTTCTGCGATGGTCCTGTAGTCCTTAAAAGGGGGCAACGGCAGAGGGGGCCACGCTGCCGGGTCGCCTCGCTGCAAGGGGCCTTGGACTTGTGCTACCAGGCCAACGGACATCAAACGATCTCAGCAGTGCCTCCAACTTGTCGAGGTGATTCTCCCGGGGCCGGCACAGCCATCCGCGGACCTCCTGGCTGGGGAGGCCCCAACTCCTCCCGTATCCCCAAAAGGAGTATGAGACACACACAAGAAGCAAGGTGAGTACTGCTGTTTATTATAATAGCGGCAGGGATGGGTCTCGGCTCGTATGCCTCTGATGATACTCTCGTTGTTAGTGGAGCTCGCAGGCCCTTTTTACAGCAGTATGACGCGATACTCGTGTCACCTGGGAAAAATCGTCACAAAACTTATCCCCATTCTGGATTGGGTCCCCGAGTGGTAGGGTTAGTATATGTCTCCTATGGGAAGAAATGTTAGTGGATAAGGACGGGTCAGGTGGTACACTTGGGCTGTCCCTAACAGTTGTTACTTTAGATTGGTTCTCCCGCAAGCCCCCAAGCCTGGGACCATCGTCGTTCCCAGCTCGCGGTGTACTGTCATTAGCAACAATGTGCAACTATGTGTTTGTGCGGACAACGGACAGGTCTGCTTGTGAGCGGGTCTTTCCCGTCGCTGTAGGTGTCAATCTTGCCACTTCGTTGTGGAAACCCGTGTCCAAACGTAGGACCCTGGTGACTGTCTGTCTCGTGAGCTTTGCACCTTGTCAGTTCGGCCTGGTCACGTGTGGAGAGACCGTAGCTGGAGCAGAATTATGAGCATTAGTTTTTGTATTTTGCCTCTGAGGGCTTGGCACTTACAGGTGTAACCTTGGCGCTGGGCTCGTGGCATGCGAGTTGCAACATTGTGGCCTTGGCTGTGAGCTCTCGTTGGAGGCTCGTTCTGCACGGTCAGCACTTGTACTTTTGTCGCTGAGAGGATTTTAATGGCGAGGCTCCTGTCTGGGACTCTTGCTTGTGGCCTACTCGGCCCTAGTTCATGGGTGACGGTACATAATCCATAGTATGTAGGTTGCAGGGGGACAGAGTGTCGCAAGCAGCACTAGATATACATGGTGGTGTTGTCATAGGGATGGGTGGTGGGGAAAAGCTTCAGCAAGCATGTACGCAACCTCTTTGTGCGTCTTGCGTTTCTGCGGAGCTGTAGAAGGCCTATTTTAAAATAACAACGATGCGCGTCAGTGGGTGCGTCAGTCCCTTACGTCACAGCACTGAGTATGTTCTTCGTGTAGGTTGGTGTGTGAGTGACCAGTGTGCATGGTGGCACGTGTGTTCTTGTCTGTTGGCTATGTCGTCATGGCATCTCTAATGATGTGGATATTTATGGCTGTTGTTCTAGTCGAGCTGGTCCATGTCGCAGGTGTCAGCTTGAGCCTGTCGCGCTGGTGGGCACACTCCTCTTATGTTTAGATTGGGGAAAGGGTGTTATCCCATTCTCCTACTTCAATTTTTTTAAATGTAGTGGCATGTTTGTGTAGTGGCCACACAAAATCCTAAAAGACTCTCTTAGAAAACTAAGAGAGAGTCTTTTAGGATTTTGTGTGGAACAAAAATCATCTTGCCTGGTTAAAAACTATGAATGGTAAAGTGTGAAGCAAATCCTACCTCACAACTACTTCATTTAGTTTATTAAATTCATATTTATGGATGTCGCTGAACAGATGTACAAATGGGAAGTAGTGCCTGATACTACACTAGAATTGACAAAATGCATTCCTACTTAACAGAACCCAAAAAGTTGAGATTTGGTCTACAGAAGCATCTTCATGAGGGTTTCCATGCGAAGTCCCAATTGACAGTCATTGCTTTCACCCTTTCTTCACAATACATACTTGCATCCTCGTACCCACTTACTTGACTTACTTGCAACCAATTGCAGTTTCAAAAGGATGCTGATGACACCCAAATGAATATCCTTCTTGAAAACGGTCAATGGCACTTATTGAATATCGTCAATCATTAACTAATGCCTCAATTACTTTCAGCGCTGGATCAAAAAAGAGCTTCCTCTGCCTCAATTGCTCTAAAATAGATATTGTGCTACTCAATGGGAAGGGTTGCATCCCAAAACGATTTTCATGGCCATTATCATGAAGTCTTTGACTGAACATTGGAGTAGAGGATGGGGTGAACATGGCAGCTGGGTACCATCATGTACTATGCAATTCTGGGACCCAGATGTTACAGCAGGATCCCCTGGCATACACTAACATGCCACAATAGGTTGGCAGGCCTGTCAACTTAAGCAGGTACATAACTGACCCTTTTTGCAGGAGCTCCAAGTGTGGCTAGTATATCTAAATCCTAGGCCACACTAGGATGCAAACATTTCCAATATGTGCACATGAGAAGTAGCATTCAAACTAGAATGTTGAATTTATCAACACATGTTTAAGTTATTTAACAATCAGACACTGTTCCATTGCAACTTTGTCCAATACACAGTCAGCAGTTCCCCAACTCAACTCATGTTTTCTACTGAGCTTGTCTCTGTAGCATTACCAGAAGCTGCAGGCAGGATTTGGAGCACTGAAGGGAGTAGAGTGAATCAGAATCGGTGTGGGCTGTCTGCTATGTGACCCAGAATTGGGGAAGCAAGAGTCTAAAATGGAAAGTTAGGCTAAATTAGACTCTGTTTGACTCACCGCACAATGTTGTCCAGATTAATTAAGCACAGGTGATTCCCCTCAGCCTAAACTGTGGATCTAATCCCAGCAGGAGTACACCTATGTTTATAAATGGCTACTAATGTAGAGAGGGTAATCTCAGGGGGTGGGATTAGGCTATTATAAAAAGTACACTTATTTCATTTAGACTGTTTTGTGCCACAAGGCGGTGGAGAGGCAACTTTGGAGAGTGGTAGAGGGGAAAACAGAAAGTGTTGGAGCAGGAGGAAAGAGGATAGAAACAGGTAGCCAGAGGGCATAAAGAGATGGTGAGGAAGAAAACCAGAAGAAATGAGGAGGAGGCCTCGAGAATGTGGTGGTGCGTATGAACACTATGTGGAAGGAAGTGGAGGTGAAAGAATATTTGCACCCGGAAAAGACAGCTTGACTAATTTCCAAAGGTTTTCATGAGCAAGTACAACAGAGGCCTACTTCCTGGGACAACTACTCATATTTTGTGCTGCCTGGCCATCCTGTGATTCACTCGGCAGCCTGGAGGCTCTCTAGTATGCAGCAGAAACTGAATCTAATTCAAAATGGCAGAGTCACTCAAATACAATGTCAGAAACACTCAGAGGCCTAATTCTTAAACCAATGACTAATATTTGTACTGTGAGCGCACCCTGCTACGTACTTGACCATCCAGGGACTCTCTAGAGTGAGGCAGAAACAAGGCCCAGTTAAATAAAACGGCAAAAAGACTCATGTTAGTAGCAGTCCTGCAGCCTTTTTTTCCCTCTTACGTTTAGGACATTGCATCCCCACAGTAACATTCCCCTCTTTAGTTGATTTATCAAATACACCACACTGCTCTGCTTTGTCAGAATAAGTTTTCGGTACACACACTTTCATGATATTTCTCAAATCCCCTCTATACTCTATTGCGCTAGTTGGCAAAAAAGAACAATCCCCATCACCAGTAGGATCAACATACATTTAAAAAGAATCCTTATGGTCATTAGGGCATTCAAATAGTGTTCCTTCTGGGCAAATTGAGTGACATATTTCAACCATCTGAGACTTATCCTCACAAGTCCATTGTTCCGTTTGAATGTAAGCCTCCTTCAGAAGAGGAGTATCGTCAATAGGTGCATTGTGAGAGGCATCATGGGCATTGCCTCAACCATGATTTTCTTGCAGCATTCTACAACTAATTAAGAAGTGCATAAAAGAACCAGCAGCAGGATAATAAAAGGAAATAATACTTTGAGAAGGTTACTCATTCATCAGGGCACCCATGAAAAGATTGAGGTGATCCAGTCATCGCTCTGCACCCCACCTTCTTTCTCCAAGGTGGTGTGCAGAATGTGCAGTGCATTTATTGCTTGTGAGTGTAATATTGTCTGCATCATTGGAGGGTGTGTACGCACAGCAAGAAGTGTCAAGTTTTGCACAAACTGCCCCCCTCCAGGGCAGTTATTAGATCCAGTAGATACCTGTTCTTCAAGGTGGTTATTCTTATGGTGCAGAGTTCTTCCTTAATAGCATCTAACCCATTTTCTGTGTCATTGGCCAGTTGAATGAGTTCCCACCTTGTTATTTGTAGCCACTTGGAGTTTGCTTCTGCTTGCATCCCAGTAGGGAAAAGTTAAGCAAAAAACATTTCAGTCTGCTTAAACAACCTATACTCATGCAGTATCACATTTAACTTGTCGCTTGACTTGAGAGACAAACAATTATTGTGGCGTTGAGGACGCAGGCCCAAAGTTATGTACATTGGCTTGGTCATCAGATGCTTGCAGATGGGTGTAAGGTTGACAACAGGTACCACCAGCATGGGTGCAGACACCTCCCCAGGACAGCAGTAATTGTGTATAGGCCAGTCCACCCCACACCCAGTATATGTCCATTTGTGCTGCTATGGCCCCTCGAATATCAGGAAGATCTACAGTCACGTTGCAGTTTATATTCAGCCCCACAAACGCAGTGCCATTGCTTGTGAAACACAGGGAGAATTTAAAATTTTTCATATGTTTAGTAGGGGTTTATACTGATCTACCCAAGTCAACCTGTTCACGTACTTAGCCCATATGGCAGAAAACGTTTAATTTATTTTTAGAATCACATTGTTGGATAGCCCAAACATTCCCCCCACCCTGCATTCAATCAGCCCTTCAACCCATTTGTCTTTATAGATGACAGCACGTTTGATCTGTAACCTAGGTCTACCTCTACAATGGGATTGGATCAGCCCTACATTAGTGGAACAATGGAATGCAGAAAGTGCCTTGAAGAGAAACAAATTCTTCCTAACTTCACAGGATAGTCATCCACCCCTGTCCTTTTCTCTGATACATATGTATAACATCACTCAAACCATTGTCCTTGGTTACTATCTTCAGTGGCACATAATTGTCGTTGTATACTGTTATATTACCTTCCAACGACAGTATTTGAACCTTCAACACACCCACATCAGACAGTTGTATTTAAAGGTGAAAATCACAAAATTAGAATGCATTAGTATATATTGTAGACATTAGGTATGTAACATTCCATCATCCTTATTCGCTCCTGCCTATACAAACCTAAATTAGCATAATAGCCCTATTGTAATTCGTTAGTACAATAACACGTTACATGTTGCTGTGCATTCCACCACAGATGACCTAACTCTACACTATAAGAAGAGCGAAAGCCACCCCCCATGGCGACAAACTAGACACAATGCTATTCTCTCCGGTGCAACAAGAAATCTTGGCATTCCATTCTACCCCCCAAAACTCACTGCACTTCAACATTAAAAGCTCATCCTTGCAGCTATAATTTACCCATCTGTGTTTGCCAAGGGCAAAAACCGTTATTTCATGACTGCTCGATTCTCTTGTGAACGTTTTTCATGAGAGAGTACAACAGAGGTCTACTTCTTGGGACAATAACTCATCATAAGTACTGCCTGGCCAGCCCTGCAAGTACTCGGCAGGCTGAAGGCTCTCTAGCATGTGGCAGAAACAGAATCTAATTCAAAATGTCAGAGTCACTCAAATAAAATGGCAGAAACACTCTGAGGCCTAATTCTTGAAGCAATTATTAATATGTTTACTGCCAGCTCACCACGTTGCGTACATGGCCGAACGGCGCACACTCTAGAGTGAGGCAGCAACGAGGCCCAATTAAAAACAATGGCAAAAAGACACTGTTCGTTTCAATACTGCAGCCTATATTTTCTCCTATATTTAGGGCATTACAGCCCATATGAACAGATGTGAGGAGGCAATGGAAGGTGCTTGATTTGATATACCCAACATTATAAACCCCTAAATAAAGCTTCCATTCTGCTTAGCCCACTGCATTCATGCTCCAAAGTTTCAGGTTAAAAAAGAAAGGGTTCTTATCAATAGCACTTCCTTGCCTAGTGAAATCTGAACCCCACCACATGGCCTCCTGAGTCCCTTAGGCACCCTATGGCCAGTTGATGACAGGAGTTTCAGACCGGGTGACGATGACCAGAGCTCAACAGCTAGCAACACCTGTTCAGATAGTGATGTCTTACCCGTTCACTCACAGCATCTTGGAAGAAGGGCAGACCAAACAGCTATCCCCAGAAACATGCTCTGCTAAATGAGCTTCAATCTCTTCCTGGACCTATCTCCTATGAAAAAGTAAGAGTAAACCTCAAGAGAACTTCCAGTTCCTATCCTGTTCGGTGAAGCCTCAATTACCATAACCACCCCAGGTGGGGACATCAAGACAATGCGGGAGCAGTACTAGTAGTAGCAGCTGGAGTAGTAGTAGCAGTTCCCGATTTATTATGAAGTTACTGAAGAGGTTTTCCAAAAAGAAATCAGGCCTTACCCACCGAATTTCAATGAAACCAGCCAGATACGGATTGTAGGGCGAAAAGCCTCAATGGGAAACTACACTGAGTATCATTCTGAACTAGTTGCTGACCAGCCAGCGGGTAGTAATTCAGCAACTGAAAGATGCCATGACCTATCCCACCTGAACACAACTTCTACCTGTAGCTCGCTGCAGCGATTCATAACTGATGATGATCCATAGACACTCTTCCGAAAATGTCTTGTGGAAGTGGCCAAGTGGGACAATGAGTGTTGAGATTGTTATATGCCACCTTGCCTAAATGAAAACCAGTAGGCAGATTTCTAGGCCCTCAATACTGATGTACAGATGCCCAACAAAATCATGGGTGGTGAAATTATTTAATAACTCAGTTATGGTAAAGAATATCACTGACGACACTTGTGGCGGGTGAATATACTGCCCTAAGAAACTCCATAACAAATGTTATACTGGATTTGGTATGTATATTGGACTGATGGCTTGGGGAAATGATGATGGGTGATGTAATAAAAGACCAGCTCATGAGGGAGAAAGGTAGGAACTTGTTACACTCAAATCTGCCCACTCCACCAGTCACGCCTAGAATCTGTCATTGAAACTGGTACCAACAATGGAGATCAATATAAATATATGGAATGCTTATTAGGTTACCCCTGCTCAATTTAGTGGTTGATGTTAGGGTGATGTACACAGGTTCGACCTGCCCCTGGTGGACCACCACCACATAATTCATGCAATGTGTACCTGCATGCCAGACCAGTTGGTCACACCAGTTTTCCATTTATGACACTGCACAGCCAACCTTTTCATCTCAGGTGATAGAGACTCCAACAATGCATTTCAGGACTAATAGCTGTAGCTGGTAATAATAGCTGTTACTGGACCTCTTTTGAATGCTGCCATTATATATGTCATGTTGTGGCACAACTTGCATCTCCATGGATGATGGCAGATTCTTACTATGCACCACTTGTGGTGCTTACCATGGCAACAGGGGTGGCAGATGGGATGGCACAATCCTATAATTTATCAGTTTATGACTCTGCCAAATTAACATTTCCTATCGACCAATGTGTAATTCTCACTTGTCTTTCCTCTCAGCACTGACTTATTTCAGAGTTTGGATACATCTGCACATGCCTCGGCATGTACATTCCCCTCATGTCACTGGAATAAACATTGTTTAAGTGTGCATTTGGTGAACAGTCTTTAGGCTGGTATCTAGTGAACAGCCAGTTTCCAAGATTGACACAGTCTTTTATATATTTGGCTATTAAGTGGTTCTTAAGCACCATATATTAGCGGAAGCTATTACATCAGAGGACAGATAGGAGGGAGTTGAGATTTGAGGCGAGACACACAGGTTCTATGTGTCTGTTGGTGAATTAGACACCTATTAACTGCCTATGGCCTTTCTAATCCCTATGCACAGTTCCAACAACTAGCTGCCCTCTCCATTCAACACTCAATCTCCTGGCATATTTGAGTTAGCTCTATCAAGAAGTAACATCAAAAGCTGAGCTGAGCTGCAAAGGCCAGTGAATTTTATTTGTATCTAGTTTTCTGCCAGGTATTGGCTTACATGCAGTTGTAAATGTTCAACTGGGGTGATACAAATGCCCTAACCAAGTTTTGTCTTGAGCCACTTCATTTATAAGCACTGTAGTCCTATTAAAAGAAGCATTGACAAAGCCAACCGTTTTGGCTTGTGTGTTTGTATTTGAAGCCATTTTTATTCCATGCTTTAAAAAACATAAATGTATGACTTTGCCAATGGGTGTTTCTGCTAAGCATTGTGTATTGTGAAAAGTGTCTTAAATATGTTTCACGGCCCATTTGAAGTCAGAGGGGTGCTTTCAGTTCAGGTTTCCAGTGATCTCATTGACAGAGGTTCAGACACAATGGCCCTCATTACGATACTGGCGCTAAACCATGGCACTATTAGCACCATGGTTGGTGCCGGTATCGTAACGAGTCCGCCAATGTTCAATGGGGAATTACCACCCCATTCGAAGGTTTGCAGTGCGGTAATTCCCCATTGAACATTGTCCCTTCCCCATTCCCATTTTTGCCACATAGGGCTCAATGGGACTGGGGAAGGCGCTAAGTACGGTACCGCAAATTGCGGTACTGTACTTAGCACCAAGGTACCTTTACGGGTCCCTTCTTTAACGGCTGGTCTAGACCAGCCATTCAGGTCGGGTCCTGCAAAGGGACCTCGTAGTAAGGCGCTAATGGGTTAACGGCGCCGCAGCCTTTTACGGTGCTGTTAACCCATTAGCGACAGGGTCGTAATGAGGCCCAATTTGTCAAACAGATTTTGGAGTTTTTGTGAGAGCTCTGTGATAGAGAACCTTAAGTAATCTAGTCACATCATCCCGACATCACTCTTCACTTCAAAGAAAGGACAGGAAATTTCTGATTGGAGACTAGTGGAATTTCACACACTACTTATCTGTAGTGTGACCTAATGGACAAATGATGATTCTGGCTCAATTATTACTTAACTTTGAATAGATGGAATTCCCAGCCCCTGGTTGTCACCAAGCAGAGTAGAATCAACACCAGACAAACATGAATGTAGTCTACTTAATGGTTTCTTTGAGGATTTACAATGTTGCACCAAAGTAAATAAAGCATCTTTCCACTCCTTCCCTGATTCCCGAAATATTGCAGCAAATTGTTAACCATAGAAAGCTACAGTTTGGGCTCCCTTGGGCATGTATTTGATATATAAGAGTCAGAATGACTTATCCTTACTGTAGGTGGCAAGCCGTTGAGTTTCATAATCCTCAATCATAGAATCCCCACTTGGAAAGCATCACACATTCTCACTAATGAACATTTAACTCAAAAATAGGAGAGTTTCACCTCAATGTTAAAAACAATAAAGCCTCTGTGATCAACAATGTCTCTGTCTTTAACAAATACATATCTCTGAGTTTTGACATCTTTAATCAATCAATCGCTTCTTGGGATATATATCGTTAGTCAAACACTTTGTCAGTGGTTTGTGTTTTCCCACACTTCCTTCTTGGACTCATCTTGTTCCTCCCAACTTTCTTTGATGTACATCCTTACCACCTCCTTATTCTCCTTCACCTGCTATTCCCTCTTCAAGATGTTCCTCCTCACTACCTGTGTTTATCCTTCATCTCCTCTTCCCTCTCCCTGAAGTTCCTCCTCATCACCTTCTTAATTACCTTCAACTCATCCTCACATCACCATATTCTCCACCTCCCTCTCACACCTTCTGGTGTTTCTCTTCACCACCTCCTTCTGCCCTCAGCCCAGCTCTCCTCTCTTCAAGCACCTTCAACCAGCTCCAGCACATTCTGTTCAAACTTCAAGCACCATCCACATATGTTCCTAATTCACCGCCTCAAAACACCCACATTCCATCTCAAATAATTATAATATTTATTCCAGCCAAAGTCCACACAATGGGATGTCCCTTTCAGCATTAGGAACCACTGCAGAGCATACATGCACTCACAATCTGAGAACCAAGACTATATTATGCTTGGCTGCAATTTTAGATTCCTGGTTCCCTGCTTGAGCATCACAGAAGAGAATACTAATACAAACTCTGCCTCATTCCTCTTCCATCATTGCTTACATACCTGTAGCAGCTGGTAGGGCCACAGAGACTGCTTCCTGGAAACATGGCTTGAGTTGGAGAACATCTAACTGTGTTTTAGGCACAGTTGCACTGCAAGAGTGCTTGAGTGTTATACATATTCAAACTCTTATGTCGTTATTGTGGTCATACATTGCGCAACAGGGGACCAGTAGTTAAGGGGACTTTGCCTGAATCGTCTGCCGAATTTCAGAGGTTTTGTTGCATTCAATTTTCACCTTAACGTCTCTTAAACTACGTTTCTTTCACGGAATTTCAAAGGTTCTGTTACAATGTATTGCTCACATTAACTATTTCCAAACTAAACTTTTTCATTGAATTACAAAGGTTTTGTTATCCTATAGTTTATGCATTTTCTATTCTATAATGTATATACACACATTACTGAAGCACTTAATTTCTACAAATAATAATATTTCAAAAAGTAGATAAAAATGCAAATATACTGCATTAATGCTTACCTCAAATCTTCATCTTGTCTTAATATTTCTATCTTTGTCAGCATGAAATCTGTCAATAACAATGTAACATATTTTAAAATGAAAAAAAAGACTGTTCAAGTGTCCCCCCCCCAAAATAGTACTGCATGAATACTGAACATATGTTTAGTATTCAACCAATTAAGGTTGTGACTATTAAGCATGCGGTTGCAGGGGAAAAAACGGCTTGTTAGAGAAAAAAATCTCTACTCCTACTTGCAGTAAACAAAAAAGTATGAACATTTTCTATTTTTAATAAACAAGTGTTTCTTATAAATGCAACAATATTGAACTATAATATTTATAATAATACTAATGCATGCATAATTCAACTGTTTGAAAACCAATATTACTATTTACAGTACATGTTCTTAATACATCCATTTACTACATTTAATATTACTTTGGGCAAGGCAATATACACATGTCTTATGTTTATTAGAAGACAATTAAATAAAGACATTGATATAATAATTTCAGTGTTAAAAAGTTACACTTTATTTACACTAAAATGTACACTAACAATATCATAGCAATAACTAACTATATACGAACAGCTTGCATTTCATGTCTGTACAAACATTAATTCAATATGCAGTGTATTCGAATTGAAGAACGGTTTATGTAACCTTAGTAAGGAACTTAAATAAATAACCTAAACAAGTATATAAAGACATTATCATTATTTTGAGTTGAAACTTTTTAATATAAAGTCACAGTCACACTATTATATGAAATGATAGTAAGACACATTAAATATTACACTACCACTAAATGCATAGATACTTAATTCCGAACATTTTGTATCTGTCTTTATTTTTATTACAATATTTCTTCTAACATCAGTGTGCATCCTTATTTTGGCCAATTACACCCATTAGAAGGTAATGAAAATATTGTGCAATCTAGACTTACAAATGCAACATTGTTTTATAACTGCATTTTAGCTCGCTTTACAATTGTTTTTTAAAATTTCATGTGATACGGTTATCTCAAAGTACACTCCTTAGCACTCATAATAATGTACTTGGAACCCACTTACCCAACCCAGTACTTATAGGAAATGCTACTGAATATAAAAATATACGTAATGTTTTACATAATAATATATAAGTAGAGGATTGCAAAATACTCATTTTTATAATGTCTACCATATTCAGCTTCAGAAAAAAAATCAAATATATGGATACTAAGGTTTCTGCTCCAATCATATGCTATATTCAAGTATGATCAAATCTTTAATAGCGTATGCCCTCTTTTAGACAGCATGCATACTAATTGTAGTCTATGAACATATTGTAAAACTCATTGGTACAATATTAGTAAATAATGAAGGCATACAAATTAGTCACTGAAAATGCAGCATAGCACATTTCGTGATGAATGCTCTGTTTAAGGTGTACTTACATTGCCATTGCAGATATGCACATCTAAGTTAAAACTTTGGTTCTAATAATATTATGTAGGCACTCTTCAGACCCCTACACAATATAGCTTTGTGGGATAGTGTAAGGGTGTGTGAGGAGGAGAGTGACACTAAGTTGGCATATTTTTGGTTATAGACTTTTATTATAAAAATTAGAAAAGAAGTCCTTGCATCTCTAATTTCTAACATGATGTCCGTCAAAGAATAAACCTCTGTCCTGTGTCAAAAGCTACTTCTATCCCTCACACTATAAACCTAAAGAGAAAACTAACACAAAGTTAAGTTCTGTCTTTTAGGATAGTTCAAACATAAACACCAGGAGGAATGACTCCCTTCCCCTGGTCTGCAAGTTTAAAAAATAGTCTGCATACAATGTTCTCTCCAGGCGAATGGCTCCCATCTCCTGGTGTAATTCTGTACAATTCCCAAAAGAACATGGGGAATGATTCCCTTCCCCTGGTATGTGTTGATAAACTGTCCAAAAATGCCAGGGGGAATGACTCCCATCCCTTGGAGTCACCAATTTGACTTGGGACCAAGAGAATGCCTCCCTTGCGTGGTCTGTTCTTGATACACCAAAGTGATGGGGAATGCCTCCCTTCCCCTGGTGCCTCTCTGCTTTACTTTCTTACCAGGAGAACCACTCAGTTCTTATGGTATCCATTGGCAGGCAGAGCTTTCAGATTGATATATATATATATATATATATATATATATATATATATATATATATATATATATATATATATATATATATATATATATATATATTTATTTATTCAGTAAAAAAATCTTTGTTAAAGGGACATTAAGGTTAGGTTGTGCTACTAAAAACCTATGAAATTCACTAAAAAAAACGTTGTTAACGGGACGTTATGGTTCCAAGTAAAGCCAAAAAACCCTTGAAATTCGCCAGTTATGGTAAGCTAAGCAACCATTACTCGCGCCACCACTGTGCACTGCTAAAACTAACACCCAGGACATCAAAGATGACATCACAAATTTTGTTGATGACATCACTGATGACATCACATGTCTGGCTCCCCCTTTTTTCCTTTACTGACATATCTAGGCCACATGGTTTTCTTCAGTAACAGTCAGGAACTAAAAATTGAAAAGGTACTATATTTGTAGACTTATCCTTCAAGTATGTTCTTACAGTAATTCCCTTAGGGTCAAGTCACATCACATGAAACATATACATAGCAGATGACACAGGCTTGAAAGACAGCAATCCTTTCTGTGCATGAAGATAATCATTAGGGTTATCAGCACTTTCTCATGGTTTTTATTTTTTTATTACTGTACATTCCCTGTATATTCTCATATTTGTATACATTGTACTCACACTCCTTTCCTTAGGGTCCCGTCACATCATGTGATACACATACATAGGGTAAGTAGCAGCTTTGAAACAGAGCAATCATTTCTCTGCATAAAGAAAATCAGTTAGGTTCTGAACTCTTTCTTCTACTATTTCTGCTTTTTTGCTTACTTCACTTTCCCTGTATATGCTCATATTTGTATGTGTTGTTGTCTCTTTGTATTTTGTCTGTAATAATGCAATTATGTATTAAGTGGGTTTTATTAGGTACTTGTTACATGTTTCACAGTAGGTAAAACTGTAATAAGAAAGCAGTTATTTCACTATTCAAAATGGCAAGATTATGAATATTGCACCTTCATCATGTATGCTGCACACACTGCCTATGTTTCTGCATGAGTAGTTTAGTATACTGTATAGAACTTCATAATAGAATGCTATTTATATCAATGCATTGCTTAATGCACTAATTAGCTCATGATATTTATTCCAATTATCCTTGACACTTTTTGGTAATACATTATAATAAGAATCCCTTGTACAGAGTTTTCATGAAAAGTAAATGCACATGTGAGGTCATCAGTGATGTCATCAATGGCATTTGTGATGTCATCTTTGATGTCCTGGGTGTTAGTCTTAGCAGTGCACAGTGATGGCGCGAGTTATGGCTGCTTAGTTTACCATAACTGGTGAATTTCAAGGGTTTTTCAGTTTTACTTGGAACCATAACGTCCCGTTAGAAAAGTTTTTTTAGTGAATTTCATGGGTTTTTAGTAGCGCAACTTAACCATAACGTCCCTTTAACAAAAATGTTTTACTGAATTTCATAGGTTTCTAGTAGTGGCACGTAACCATACTGTAAACGAACATCTGACTTCATTGCACACCTTCCGGAGAATGCCACATGACCATATGCTGGCGCACAGCATGGTGACGTGTCCGAAAACCCGAACACACTTCACAATAAGATCTGTGCCTCGTGGACAGTGTGGAACTACATTGTCTACTGATGTAGGAACTTGCAACTTCAACATTTCCCTTGCACAGCTTCAACACCTATTCGTACTCAGCCATTAACAATCTAGTACACAGTACATACTTTTAGCAAAGCTGCTATTTATCTTAAAACGACATCAGCTAAGGCCATCCCTCCTCCCCAAGAAACAGCACCACTGCTGTAATGAAGGAGCATGAGAAACACTGCCCCTCGCTTACAAATAACACATGCACAAAATTTTCCCCCGTCCACCTACCCCTCCATATTACTGTTTGGTGCCTCTTTCCTCAGTTCCGTCCGCAACTTTCGTTCTTAGCTGTCCTCCCAAAAAAAAGCCACCCATAAACAATATAAACGTTCCTTTAGGAACCACCTCTCACAATTAAAAAATAGAACTAAAAAAAACCTGCATAGACTCCTTCTACTTTATATTTCTCAGTAAAGTACATGAACGCAATAAGATTTTCCAACATTTCCATTTGCAGTTTGTGTAATGCTAATGGGAATATTGTAGAGTTCATCCTCCGTTCCAGGGACTGGAATGGTAGATAAAGGGCCAGCAGGCCAAGTTATCAGCCCAATCAAAGCGAGCGTGCATAACGAGGTCTCTGGATCATTACCCCCCTTCCACACCTAAAATGGGGGATGAATGCCATTAACAATCTAGTTTTCCAAAGCAGTAACCCATGCTACTAAAAAAGCTGATTTTTTTGTCCTAAACCGGGACGCCTGTGGCGTCCCGGTTTAGGAAAGAAAATCCTTTTCCAAGATAGCCACCATAGGAAGGAAAGGCGTGTTCCATACAGGGCCCCTCTTCGCTTTCCATTGCATCCTGCAAAAAGCAAAAAGGAAACCTGTGACCATATTACCACAAGCACATTTTTCTTCCCTTTCAAATGTATCCTAATGTTGAACAACTTTACAACAAAGCCAGTCCCAGGTGGACATGGCCACTTTAATCCTATGTTTTGTCCCTTCTGGTCATGGCCACTAGCCACATTGTCCGGATCATGACATTATACCATGACCCCAACATAATGCCCACTGCCCATGGCTACAGACTACCCCTCAGTCACTGAAGCTGTACCGCAATTTTTTTAAACTACATTATAAAACTTGTCAAATACGAAAACACTGCCACGTCTCCAACACCATGCTTTTCTGTCGTTGCCAATCAGCCTTATGCAAATTTACATAAATCCACCCACATTTTTTTTTCAAAACTGTCAAAAGAATACACAAATGATTTGCCATATTAGGTGTGCACAAAATCCCTACAAACTTTGTAAACTCATTCGCAATCACGTCAGAAATATTCCAACCATCAGCATTAACCCTCACCTCCCCAAACATTATTTCATAAGTTTCACAAGTGCAACGGTCAGAAAATATTATTATCCCGAGGGTTCGACCATGTATTTTTTTTACAAACGTTGATCTATCGCAAACATTTCCAAAGCACTTTACCTCATTTTTCCTCTTTTAGAAACATACGAAATCTGATAGCAGAGCGTGTCCATCTTGTGCTAATCTGCCCACGATAAATTGCCCTGATGTCACTAAATCATATGGCCCGCCCCTGACCCTCACATAACCAAACCTAGTGATATTCAACACCTTTCGCGATGACTTTCCTCTCCAGCGCAGCCAAATGCGCCCATAAGCACCTACGTGCCATGACGCAGAACCTGAAAATGAACAGACATCGACTTACAACATAGCACATCACAATTTGAAATAATAAACCAGTTTTTAAAAGAAAACAGTGACACTTTCCAATTTGTAACATACTTTTATTTCACAATAAACTGTCAGAGAATATCGGACTATTCCCATATTCAATCAAATTGTAAATTTGTTTCTGCGCTTGTGATGGAAAATGTTAATCGTGAGGCACACGTTGTTCTTTTCCCATACACAAAGTGTTCGTTTTCGATAAAGGAACCGCTTCGGTCGCACAATGAATTCCAGGGCGTCGGCATGAACTTGGGCCTAGACCACCATAAAATATGTTAAGTTACTCCTAAGTGCCAGTGCAGCATACGGACACATGGGCCCTGCACGATCGTCCCATAAAACAGTCACAGTGATCCAGCCATTCACGACTACGAGCACCTGGCGTATAAAAAATCCATCACTTGGCATCTGGAATCCATGGCAATCGCAGTAAGGCAGCATGCTATTTGGAAAACATAACAGAAAATATGTATCAATACCCAACCTTTATTACAATACATCTATTGATTTCTTAATTTGTCATACAGTTTAAACTAACGATTAGTACATGCAGCAAACAATTTAAAAAAGGACAAAAAGAATGTGGAAACTGATACAAAAATCGATGTAGTCATACATGACATTTTAAAGAAATATTAGCGTTCAACATGGGTGAATCTAGTGATAGTCTTCAAACGCTGAGATTCTGCACTCCCCATAACTACAAAAAAATGACAACTACACAGAAAGATAGTACTTCAGTTACATTGCCAAAATTAATGTTCTGGTAATAAAAAATTAAATCTCGTTCCGGTGTAGAGTCGTCAAAAGCAAACTTACATGATATTGACCGTCTCCATTCTCTTTCTGTAACTCAGACAGCAATGTGCTTGCACCAAAGAATTTTCAAGAACTGATTTTGCATGCGCCTTCCAAAAGTTTGGAATGCATAACCTTATCAAATGTTCCTTATTGCAAACCTGCTCTCCCTGCATTCTTACTGAATATTGCCTTTCACTCAAGGTCAAAAAACAATTGAACTTATGGGTTCAGTCCCATGCGTGGGCCTCCTGAGCTCGCAACCAAAAAAGCAAAGCTAGTGATCTTCACTCTGAATCCAAATACATTCCCACTTTGCAACAACATGGCTCAATGCATTCATGAGAACTGGTACTCCCATACACTTGCAGACCCGCTGTTTCCATCAAACACTGCAGGTGGCTGCCTCAGATGTCAAACTCTAGGGCGCCAGTCTGACTTCAATATTATTTTAAATACATTGTAACACAGACACAGTAATTCTTCGCCTGTACTTTACGCACATTATATTGAGCAACAACTCCAAATGTACCGTATGACTTTCGTGACAAAAAAACACCAATTTTTTACTTCCTGCTGCCACATCCCATCCCAGCTGTTTTAGCGGCGATGTCCGCGGACACCAAAACACGGATGAAAGATGGCGGGTGCATCGGAACAATCTGACGCACTTCACGCTCTTCGCCATCCAATGAGCAAATGCGTCACATGTCTGCGGACATGACGCGGCCGATTAGCCAATCGTTATTTTGTCCACGGAACGAACCGGGAAGTGTGACCGCGGAGCGCACATAGATATCACAAATTTTTTTAGACCTACTTTTTGATCGTTAAAAAAAAAAGTACTGGACGGATTTTCACTAAATTTGCAAAAGCATGCTTTCGGGACCAAACCGTTGCTCCTGCCACCAATTTGGTGAAAATCTGTCCAGCGGTTTGATCTGTAGGCGTGCGCAAAGTTTTTCACCCATTCAGTCTATGGGGAAAAAAGAAGTTTTGGGACGCCCCCTATAACTTTTCCCCCCCTGGACCAAACCTCACCAAACTTTGCAAAAGGATTCCGAGTGGGCCATATGCTTTGTTTGCAAAGTTTGGTAAGGATTCGTCCAGGGTGAGTGCAGTTATAAGCCACCCAAAAAGTGTTCTTCCTATGAAAACAGCAACTTAACCATAACTACACGGCCACCACAGTGACAGTGTAATATATTCACTAACAAAAAACCTTGTTAAAGAGATGTTATGGTTAAGTTGCACTACTAAAAAAACCTATGAAATTCATAGGAAAAACGTTCCTACAGAGAGGTTATGGTTACAGGTAAAACCGAAAAAACCCAGAAATTCACCAGTTATGGTAAGGCATGCAACCAAAACTTGCGCCATCAGTGTGCACTGCAAGGACTAACACTGTCAAGACTCCTGGATTGCGTAGAGTAAGTATACCTCCATCTCTAAGTATCCAACAGCAAGATACAAGAGCTCGCTGTTCGATTATTAGAGCCACAGGTGGCAGGAACAGGAACACAGGGTCTCCTGAGTGACTGCAAAGGAAGGAGCAAGGTTATGTGATAACCAGACAACCCACGTGGTGAGAACAAGAAAAAATGTCAATGACAAGCACCTACCCGGGATAGGATGGATGGCAAAACAGAATGGAAGGTGGCTGGAGAAAAGTAATGCAGGAAAGGAAAGGAGGGTCCCTGTTCCCTCAGTGAACTATGCTCCAGCAACCGGGAAAAACACCTGCTAACAAAGGCAGATGAAACAGAGGTTCACTGGAAGCAACTGGGGGCGGAGGATTTCAGGAAGGCAATCAGGATGGAGTGGAGATCCAAGGGATAGAGGAATCCAAGGACGTGGGATGAAAGGACAAAACGTTTGAGGCAAAGGCACAAAAGGATAATCCAGAAGCAATCCGAGTAGCAGTCCTTGGGTCAATGGTCCATGAAAAGCAGAAGCGGTAGCAACACAGCAAAACAAGGGCACGGCAATATGCAGTCCAAGAAATGTAGTCCGGGTCCAGAACAGAAAAGCAGAATGTGAGCACACAAACAGGTAAACGCCAAACGCAGAGTAACCACAGCTGAGAAGCGAGGTACCGGCATGAATATCTGATGTTTTATGGCGTTGCCATGGAGAAGGTGTCATGTGACAATGATGTGCATGTCACGTGACCAGTGCCGCACCGTGTCAGCATGGAGACGTGTCCAGGGTATGAATGTGCTTGAACCAAAGACGACGGACGACGTGAACCCTGCCTTTGCAAAGACTGTCATATTTTGCGTCTGCGTCGTGTTACCATAGCGACTCGCTCCCTTGATATTAAGGGGCCATGTAAGCTGTCAGGAACGTCGCAATCGATGTAATTGCCAAGGATGCGTCAGGTAATGTCCTCTTCTGCACAATGGTGGGGCTATAGATCCCTGGTGCTGCAGCAATGCCCTATCTGGCTTACATATGGAAGAAGACTGGGGTCTGGAGGGAAAGTGGGATTGTGAGTTCTGGGACCGTGACGGCATGACAGAACCCCCCAAGGGCCCACAACCCCGTGGGCTAGATGGATTATCCCGATGAAATCGGGATACCAGAAGAAGGGCATGGACAGCATGAGCGGGCTCCCAAGACCTCTCCTCGAGACCATAAGAAAATAAAAATGAAAAAATAAACTAAAAAATGAAAAAGAAAAAATTCAAATTAAACATTCTAATTCAAGTAAAAAATGAAAATGAAAAATCGAAATTAATAATGAAAAAGAAACATTCTAAAATGAAAAAAAATCAAAAAGAAAAATGAAATTCAAAAAAATGAAAAATAAAAATTGGCCATGGGTCAACTGGGGGGGCTCCCAGGAGGGAGGAGGTACAGGGTGCACCCCAACACCCACATGCGTGGATGTTGAGAAAAAAAATACCTCCATGGGCTCATGGCCTGCACGGCTACCCGATAGTGGGAGAACTGCCGTCGCTGTCGTCACCCTCTGGTGGTACATTAGAAGGTGTGCGTGGTATGGGAGGCAGACCACGCAAAGCCCTGTCATGCTCCTCCGTGGCAGCAAGCATGCGGGTCTGAAAGTTTGGTTCTGCAGGCTGATGGTCTGGAGATCCCCATGCAGCACCTCACGGGTTGCACGGACTTCTGCCTGCAAGGCCTCACATGATTCCCGGATGTCCTCACGGGTTGCCTGCAGCTCAGCTGAGATCGTGTTAGCTGTTCCAGCTGCTGTTCTGACATTGTACTCTGGGACACCTCAAGTGCACCCAGAGTATCTCTGAGGGACCTATGTTCTAACCTCAGGGCATCCCTGTGGGCCTGTGACTCTGCAGATATGGCTCCAGTTCACCCCGTCAGTTCCTGTTGGACGCCAACATGTCCTCCCTATGTGAGCAGAACGTGGACTCCGTTGCCTGCTGCTGGAGCTCCACCTGCCTTTCTGGAGGGGAATGGAAGTGGCCACCCTATCCATGGCCTGAGCCATCATTTCACACAATGCCCCCTGTTGTGCTACAATAATATACATGGAGTTCTCCCACACAGTATTGCCTGGTGGCGTACGGCCACCGCGTTGGCAGACACCACACCTGTTTGGCCCAAGGTGATGTGCACCTTGCTGTGTTGGCACTGCCTGAGGCTGCAGGACTGCATTCCTCCTTTGATTGGCCGGCCCAGGAACAGGAGCAAATATAGTGGAGTGTGACCCTGCATCCGTAACCACCAAAGATGGACATTCCAATACTGAATGGCACATTGAGGGGTCTACCCCCAGTGCAGGTGTGTTGGACAGAACAGCATCCCTGCCAGAAGCACTCATCTGCGACGGGACATTTGTCTCAATGGGCCTCATTACGACCCTGGCGGAAAGTGACTGACCGGACCGCAACAGCGTAAATAGCGTTTCCGCCATTGCACGAAGGAGCAAAGTGCGGCTAATTACGACCCATCGGGCACGAGCATTACGCCATGGCGGAATCCGAAAGGCTGCGATGGCGGAAATGACCCCAAAACGGCCCTTACCGCCGCCGTACGCTGCACCAGGTGCAATACCGCCACCCATCTTAGCGGTCACCGTAATGAGCGGTCACCGTAACGAGCGGGCACCGCAAATTACGGGCACCGTAAATATACGGAAACGGAAGTAAAAGCATGTGGCCGGAACGGGAAACAGCACGCCGCACAACTATAAAATCCGAATCCCAACACAACCATTAAAAATCCGACCCTGACACACATCCCAACCCGTTAGCAACCCCAGTTAAAAAAATAAATATGGGAAAGGTAGCCAAGAAAGCGTGTGATCGCAAGCGGCAGGTACACTTCTCCCGAGAGGAACTGACCGTGCTCACCGAGACCCTCCAGGAAAATGCCGCCGTCGTCTTCTCCAGTCAAATGACCAGGACGGCCCTTGCCAACAAGAAGGCCATATGGGCCCTGGTGGCACAGCGCGTAAGTGCGGTGGGGACAACACCCCGCACGCCACAGCAATGTCGCAAGCGGTGGGACGACCTGCGGATCCGCGTACGCAGCATACTTTCTGCGAACAGGAACATCGCCACAGCTACCGGGGGGGGTTCAGAGTCGCCCATCAAGTTGACCCCCTGGGAGGATATCTGCGCCTCCACCATAGGAATGGAGAGCATAGAGGGAGTCGGAGGGATGGAGAAAGGAGTGCCGACATCCGGAGAATCAGGTAGGTTGGCCAAGAGAAACAATGCGAAATCCACAAAACACGAACATGTGCAGTACCATGTGACCCCATAGTGCAATACATACTCTGCCCTGACAGCGCCCTCTAAAAGTCAGAATGAATAAACAAATCAATCAAGATGCCATAAACAACCCCTACATGTGCAGCATGCACCCCCTAACTGCAGGCAGCCAAATGAATGCATCCTCAATCCACACGAAAATGAGACCACCTCCAAGGCCCAGTCCCAAATCAGCCTCATGTACCACCCCAATGCATTTGATACGTTGCCATTCCAAATCCGACAGACCCATAACTAACGCTCGCCCCTCTTTACTCCACCACAGGGTCCGATACCAACGACGAGCTGCAGGACACCCCTACCAGCACGCCTGCAAAGAGGGCCAGGACCAACGTCCCAAGAGCCTCCACCTCAGGTGCAAGGATCAAGACACGGCAGCAGCAGGAATCAAGTGGCAGCACACTGGAGGGGACTGCAACAGGCACCCCAGCAGCCAGCAAGTCCACAACCCCAGCACCACAGGTCCCCCCAAAGAACGTATCTGATGGCACTGCCTCTGGTGGTAGCAGCACCATAGGTGACACAGCTGTCATGCCAGCATGCTCCGACACGGAAAACAGTGCTGGCGACGTAGGTACCATCCATGACCTTTCCCAATCCCCCTGCATGTTCCATCCCCTACACCATGACGAAACCACGCAGGGGCACCCTGAAGACGACGACTGGCCAACCCCCACAAGTCCTGTGCCAAGGCAACATGTGTTGAGCAGCCCCCCTGTCACACCACCGCAAATGTCCATGGCCCAGCAGAGGCAACAGTCCCTCGACCTGCTGATCGAGCAACAGCAGGAAGTGTCCACGCTACTCAAGGACCATGCAAATGAATGCGGGGGTTCCAGGGCAGCCATGGAAACATCCACCGAGACACTCAGGGCACAAATAGAGAAAAGTAGTGAGAGCCTCAGGGGAGAAATGGAGAGAAGCACCGAGAGCCTGAGAGCACAAATGGAGAAAAGCACCGAGAGCCTGAGAGCACAAATGGAGAAAAGCACCGAGAGCCTGAGGGGGGAACTGCATGCGACGTCCAAAGACGTTTGTGCTGAACTTGCTGCTGTGCGCCGTGTGCTCTCGGAGCTCTCACAAACCCTCAGAGACATGCATGGACGCGAGCAGGCAGAGACATCATCCGTGGCAAGTTCCGTCCAGGGCAGCCCCCAACGCAGATCTGGCAGGAACCTGCGCTCCACGGGCAGGGGTGCCCCTGATACCCGTAGAGGGGGCTTGCAATAGCGTCTACCCACGGACAGCATGCATATTTGGACACTGGTGTTGGGGGGGGAGGTAGTAGGGTGGAGGGGGTGTGTTGGGCTTCACTGGGTGGCGGGTCCATAGGGTGTATAAATCAAATCACAATAACAATACAGCACCTCATTATCATCCAATGACATGTGTGGACATTGATATTTGCGTACGAGGCCTTCATAGGCGTGCAGTCCACAATGTGCCTGTACTACACACACACAGTGCCACAGGTCCCCTTTCCGTGTAATAGGCACCATGCGTGGTTGCTAGAAGCATGCATCTATGATGCTCTGTCGGATTGCACGTGCATCCTGTGCCTCATGGACTCCTTGAGGTGCCTCCACATCCCCACCCTCATCATCATCATCATCTTCAGGTGCATGCAGTACAGCGTCAGGGGGCATGGGCACATTCCTACGTATGCACATGTTGTGCAGCATGACACATGCCATGACCATCTTAGAAACCTTCTCATGGCTGTACATGAGTGCCCCGCCAGACCTGCTGAGGCTGCGGAAACGAGCCTTCAGTAGGCCGAATGCCTGTTCAATGACCACACGGGTACGTGAGTGGGCATGGTTGTAGTCCTCCTCATGCTCGTTCTGTGGGTTCCGGATTGGTGTAAGGAGCCATCTCTTCAGTGGATACCCGGCATCACCTGTATGAGACGAATAAAGGGTGTCAGTGGAATGATAGTGCTAATTAGCCCCCCCCCCTCCTGCAAGGTCATTGACGCATCAAATGGGCCACGATGTCATGCATGGAATGAGACTCACCGAGTAGCCAGGATCTGTGCCCTGCGTGTCGCTCCATGTAGCGTGGTATTCTTGTGTTCCTCAGGACCATAGAATCATGGGTAGATCCTGGAAATCTGGCACAACAATGCGTAAAGATCTTGTTGGAGTCACACACCATTTGCACATTGATTGAATGAAATTGTTTCCGGTTGCGGTACTGGACCTCCATGGCATGTGGGACAACCAATTCAACATGGGTGCAGTCGATGGCACCAATGCAACCCGGGATGCCGCCAAGTGCATGGAATCCCACTTTTGCGTTGGTAATCTCCTGGTACGTGCGTGGTAGTGTGATGTGGTCGTCGGCGTGCTTCAGGAGGGCATCGTGCACTTGGAAGAGTGTCCGTGAGAACAGTGGCTGAGAAATGCCATGCAACTGTCCCACTGTGTGCTGGTAGGTGCCTGTGGCCAGGAAGTGGAGTACAGACACCACCTTCAGTAGGGGTGGGATGGCGGTTGGGCTATCTATCATGCTCACGAGGTCAGCATGTGTCATGTCCACAATGGCGATTATGGTGTCCCGGTCCAAACGGTAGAGGGTGTGGATCTGCTCAGCAGTGAGGTTGAACGGATCAGCTCGGAGGCGTGGGATTGCGGGCCGCCTGCGTGTTGGTAGTGGCAGTGCTTGTGGGCCTTGCTGACCCTGCCTTGCCCTCCTCCTCCTCCTTCTCCTCCGTCTCCCCTGTGCGCCCGGTTGTTGTACCTGTTGTTGTTCGTCGTCTTCTTGTAGTAGTAGCACTTGCAGTGCTATCTGGTCCCCCAGGCCCAACATCGCTAGTCCTGCCGGTAGCATTTTGGAGTGGGAGTGGTTGTGGGAGGGGTTTGGGTCTGCTATATATGTGCTGTCGGCCTGTATGGCCTCCACCTGTGCTGATTGAATGAATCTGTGGCAGATGCAATCCCTTCTGGCCGAGCACGTCCCGCACGTAAGGCTGCATTTGGCCGCATGGCATCTTGGGATTGGAATCATGTATCAAATCCCGATGGCAGTGTGATGTACTTTGACTGATTTTCATGCTATGCTCCCATTGTTACACATGCTATAATTGCAGCCGCTTACATACCTGTGAAGAGTCAGTGGTATGTAGGGCTCGATCGATGGCCGACCCTCATGCAGCACAGTAACGTACTTCACCGACGGGCGTGGCGTCCCATTTGTGATTGCAGCCAGTTAGCATTATGACACACAGCCGCACTACATTGATGTAATTGTGAATGCAAGCGTTCACAGAAGCCTTTTCGACGTAATGTTGCAAGTGAGGAATTCGAAGGCCAGCATTTTTGGTTTTGAAGTAGCGGCGAGGATACGCCCACAGGTCTGGCTGGAAATGTAACGTTCTATTGTAGAATGTCCTTGGGACATGGCCCATAACGAGCAAGCAATGAATGATATGAATTGAATGGGATGCGCAATAGCGTAGTGGACGATAAGGCAGGACGTTCCCAAATCCATCTTGCTTCACAACACTACAGATCCGGCCAGGAGCACAGTGGTTTTTGCAGACTGCATTACGCACAGACGCGATGGAAGTTTCGCATATTATGTGAGTGTATATTCATGCGTTTTCATTGCGGGATGAGGGAATGATGAATGGATGCATGGACAGATGATTCCATTTAGGGTCTGCCATGTACATGGGTTTTTGGAATCACTCCCCTTCCCCTGCGCTATGTGATGCAAGGCTGCCATAGTGGGACTTACGTCTATCTGCCCTTGTCGGATCCTCCCTGTCTCGACGCGCCTTCATACACTTGTGTCTAGGCACGTTACTAATCCCATGTCATGGGTTCTATCTTGACGGACGCATGCACAGTAACCGACGTTGCCAATGGTGTATTTACCTCGATTGATTTCGTTATGAATCGATACTGATTTAGGGGTGTGTATATTCCTTTGGAGTGGGCTAGCATGCATATGGGTGTGGATTTGGTGTGTTGAATGAAGATTGTAATGCATCATGAGTCCCGTAATGCAATCGGTTAATTTGTGTTTCTTTTGGGTGACAGGTATCTCCTGCCCTATTGCAGATGCCATCTCTACGCCACTCCTCCAGATGGGTTTTACTATCGACACCTGCAGCTTCGGGTGAATCAGTGGAGCACCATTTCGATCTTATGGGACGATCGCCAATGGGCCACATGCCCTTACGCTGTACTGGTGGCTAGGTGCAACATTTCGGCCTTTCAGCTCGACTAGTGCCTGCCTCATGGGACGGACCTGCGGTTCTTGCCGCTTCCATGTTGCCTTTTGGAACGTTGATGTAGGCCCTGTGTGCCATGATGGTACAGGGCGTCACACAAGTGGAAGCTGGTCAATTATTGCAGATGCAGCCCTCGGTGATGATGGATGTTTTGGTGTTATTTTGCAAATTGCTGTGGGGCCTTTGTCATTTGGATGTGCATTTAAATTGTATTCCGATATTTGTCGTGTTGCGTTATTCTTTGCAGGTGATGTGGCGATTTTCGGTTTGTGGCGGTATGTATTGCGAGATGATCTGCATTGTGTTCCGCCTTCTGAGTTGAGTTGTGTGGTACAGTACTGGCCGCGTTTGCCTACGTAGCACAGTATGGTCACGGATAGGGGCTGCCATTGTGACTGTTTACATGATGTGCTGTTCAGGGGCGGGGGATTGGCTTTTGGCCGACTGGTGCCTGTCAGCCAGGTCGATTGGTGGAATGATGGGATGTTCAGAATGTGGCTGGTCACAGGTGCCTGTGTTTGCGTGCGTTTGTTGGAGGGGGACTGGGGTCATGTCCATTGGAATAGCTTCTGTATTCATGCCATCTGTGCCCTGCAGCTCCCATCGGCCCCTCTTGGGATGAGCCTGGCTGCTCAGTCACTCTGCCAACTTGTGTGGTACATGCTTCTGCTGATGGTTGGTTTGTTTACTGGCAAGAGTACAGGGCTGGTGCAATCCCCCTCAGGATGCTGTTTTGGATGTTGCCTTGCGCTGGTGGCAAGCGATGGGGGACTACTGTTGTTTTGTGTCATGTGTTCTTGATTTTCATTTTGATGTATTGTACCTTCACATGCCTGTGCTGCATCAGTACGGCTATGGTGACATGCCGTACATGGATGCCCACTCACGGGGCGCTTTGAGCCCCTGCATGCATTTCTACGTTGGCATGCATGGGTGATTTGTAGATTTCACTGGTTGCATAGTGTGAGTACATTGCGCCTGCCAGGAGTTGTGCAATGTGGCCAGGGAGTGGAGTACAGGCACTCAGTGGGCCATTTACGGTTGGTTCACGATGCCGTATTTCTCGCCATGGCGGAATGGTACTTTACGACGTGCTTGATGGCGTTCAGTACATGTCCGCTAGGGTCAGAATTCGCGTACCGTTGCGCCATGGCGGTGATTCCGGTTTTGCAAGGCGCGCGTGCGCGTACTTGGTGCAGTTAGCGTTGCCGTTCACTGCGGTGTCGCTAATGGCATCGTACTTTACGGTGACGGGTCATAATCGCAACGAGCGGTGTTCGATGGCGGTATTGCATTTCCGCCATCATTTTTCCATTTCCGCCAGGGTCGTAATGAGGCCCAATGTCTGATTCAGCACCTGAGCTATAGAGGTCATCAGAAGTGTACCCAGAGACACCCGTGGACAGGATGGTCTGGGGGACTAATGGATTTTCCTGCACCACCACCCCACATCCTCCACTGGTGCCTGATTGGTGCTCTGAGTACTCCTGCCCCATCTCCTCATCCTCAACAGCATCTAGTACCTCATCACCTGCACAAAAATAAAACAAAAGTAATGATGACAGGCATGAACAGCATAGCCGACACACATAGGCATCACAATCTACACATTGAATACATTAATGAGACATGTCACACATGACACTAACTCTGGCATGCATGCACTGGCAATGAAGTGGAAGGGGACCCTAATAGCAGACACTGAGGACTCCAAAATGGAAAAGCAACACATGTGCTGCATGGTGCATAGCACCTGCATCACACATTAGCCTGTGAGTGGCATGGACAATCCACAAACATGACACATGCCAGCACACAGCTGGCACGTAGCATAGCCATGGCAGAATTGACAAAGACACTGAGATGGTAGTAAATCAGTACTGTCCCCCATCCATGTGTGATGCACATCATGAAATAGAAAATGCAAAAGAGTGCCCACTATCAAAAGCTCGTTTTTTTCATGTATTTAACGCGAGGTTGTTGGCCATCATCCAGTTTTCAATCATGGAAAAGATTCTATTTAGTTCTAATTCATCCTGGGAATGAACGCCCGATAGTTTAACTAAGACCTGGGTTTCATCGGCATAGTTTGAAAATGAAATACCTTCTTCCTCAAGCATCTTAAAAAAGAGAGCTGTATAGATGTTATAGAGGCAGGGGGTGGTACTAGCACCCTGCGGAACCCTAAAGAGAACCGGGATTGAGTCCGCCTCAGACTGCCCAATGCAGACTCTGCTTTGTCTGTTGGCCAGAAAGGAATTAATCCATGATGCAGCGGAAGGGGACAAATTAGCCACCTCAGCCATTCTGGCTACCAAAATGGGGTGTTCAACTAATGCTGCCGATAAGTCCAGGGACACGAGAAGGGTAGCAAGACCTTTATCCATATTAGCAAGTAGCCGTGACTTGAGGTCTAAAAGGGAGGTCTCGGTACCATAGCCCTGCCTAAAACTTGACTGATAGGTGTTTAGGATGTGATGTTGGTTCAGACGGGAGGCTATTTGTGAATAAGCTACTCGATCGAGTATTTTCAAGAGGAATTGTGTGTTGGTGATTGGGTGATAGTTAAGTGGATTGTCAGGAGCAAGACCAGGTTTCTTTAGAATGGGGGTGATCCAAGCGGTTTTAAGGTTGTTGGGGTTGCAGCCCTCTTGTAAGGAAGCGTTAACAAAATTACAAATAGCTTTTAGCAATGGAGGACACAAGTCAATTGTCATGTTGAACATTCAAACAGAGCTCTGAAGTGATCGGGTGCAGAGCATTTGTAGATGCACAAAAGTCAATAAGCCTGATTGATGAAATCATTTCCATAAAAAGTTAACAAATGTGGGGCATTGTGGCGTGAAATCTATGTCTGAAGTATGGTGACTTTGGGGCAAAACGGCACAAAAATGTGTGTTTATCATGCAAATGATTCCATCAATCAGGCAGAATGAAAACAGTATTAAGAATGTTGTGGCATGATGCCAGTTGAAGGGCAAGTGCAGTCATTATGTGCAAAGTGTTTTCTGCCGTCAGTAGGGATACTGTGAAACCCAAACCCAAGGGTGGGGGATGGTTTGGAGGCACCACATGGGTCACATATAGCAGTCATGACTACACAGCCTGACCTGGCACTCAATCAGAACACATCACCCAAGCAACATACACATCGTCTGCACACACACGCATGGCCACTCACCGGACATCTGGTAGGTCTCCCACGCCTTGGATCTGATCCTCTGTGATGAACCCTCCAGAGATTGCCTCATGTTCTGTGAGTTCATCCTCCTCTGGTGGTGACCCACTGCCAGTCACCGGAGTAGAGGCATAATTGGAAGCCAGCTTGTTTTTTGCTCGGCGTTTGAGGTCATTCCACCGCCTTGAGCAATCGACAGCTGTGCGCTTCACAAATCCAAGGAAACTAATCTGGTCCACGATGCACTGCCAGTGGGCCCTATGTTGAGCATTCGTAGTCTTGCACCCTGCAGTCACCAGCATAATGCAGCCATGTGCCGACACGTAGCACACAAGTGCGTCTAGTTCCACATCATTGAAACTCCGCTTCCGTGATGTGCCGGAGGGGCGAGCCGTGTTTGGGGTCTCAGCCTGTTCCGCAAGATCACGCTTCTTCCTCTTGAGAGGTGGTGCGTACCCTGAGTGGCTTACGCCGCTCTGGTCGATAGGGGCTGAAGCACAAGTGGACTGGCCACTGGAAGCCGGCAATGGCATGATGACCAAAGGTCTCACTGCAGGCATTGGCTGCTGGGTGCTTTTGCCAGGACCAAGCGGCACAACTGCCTTAGTGTGATGGTCTGGGATCAACACTGTCCCGGCTGGGTGACTCAGAGCAGGGGTGGATTCAGCTGCAGCATAGATTCAGCTGCAGCTGCCCCTGTAGCCTCCTCACCCTGGCTACCTGGGGCAGCAGATGACATTGCTGCCCCAGATCCACGTTACCTGGTGACAGCAACTTTCACCGCCACATGTGGCTTTGACTTTGTGATATGGAAGTCGGCCTGTGAGACATCCCGTGCCAGTTCCGTGACTAATCTGGACTGGGTTAACAGGGTCTGAGCTGGGATGGTGTGAGCTGCATCTCCCCGACCCATTGGGGGGGCATAGATGTCCCTGATTGGTCCTCGACGCACTGGCCTCTTGGGCCACCCTGCCCACGTTGGCCAACACTGCCACCTTGGCCACCCTGTTCCTCCTGGCCACGTCCCCTACCGCGGACACCTCTTGGAGGTCAGCCACCTTTGCCTCCCTTAGCACTTGGTCGCCTCCCAACCATGGCACTGATGTTCTTGTGCAAATGGGAGGTGCAGTAAACAATTGTCCTGGTCAATTGGGGTGAAGGGGGCAGGGTAATAGATGGAATACGTACCCCTGTGCTCTAGCAAGGCTGTCTGTGACCCCATGGGGGAAGATGATGGGTCATGCAACGCTCTGGCACCCCAAAACAAAAATTAACATGCACGTGCCCCCTCAGTAGCCCACGTGCGTGGAATAAAGGACCCGCAGTACGCTGTGGCACCCAGAAACAGAAAAATAAGTGTACGCGTGGTACTCGCAAGCTACAATGACCTCTGAATGGGTACACGACACACGGGGGCAACCACCGTGGAAAAATATGTGCGTGACTCACCGTCTGCCTGGAAAAATAACGTGAAAAAGACGCATGTAGGCAACACCCCTGCCAAAAGAAGAATTGAGCTCTGTCTCAGTAAACAAGGAGTACGCATTGCAACCGCTGTGAGGTAATCACGTGTAAATCGACAAGAAGTACAAGAATCACCTGCTTGCTCTACACAAAAAGCATGTACAAGGAAATGGTGTCCTACACATACCTTTAACTCCTGACCACAGAAATGCCCATGCGTGCCACATCATTCACGCGCTAGCGCGCTAATGGCCTTTCCTCGAATTACATGCATTAACAAGCTGATGTGCTGTTTTTGCACGTGTGGATTCACTAGGCACCCGTGCCAAGGGAAACGCCTGCGTGCGTCACGTCACTTACACGCTTACACGCTAAGGGCCTTTCCGTGAATTACACGCTGACATGCTGTTTTTTCACGTGCCAAATCACTCCGCATCAAGCTGGCCACACGACAACACACGGAAGACCACACTCTTGCCCAGAAGGCCATTTTCCTGCCCCCCAGAGCCCCGAGCCGCCTCCCACGAGCCATCTGCTGCTGCCTGCCTGCTGGCCACGTGCCCTGCTATTTGGTGCCTGAATGTCAGCCATCTGCAGGGGTCCAGTTGCTGTGACCACCCCTGCTGGAACAGAAGACTCCCGACTGCAGTTCTATTGCTCCACAGCCCAGTACCAGGACCCAGTTGCCCACCCACACCTACCTCGGGGGTTGCCATGTCGTGCCAAAATCCATCTGGGACCAGTCGCAACACCCCAGCAGAGAGGCAGAGGGCTGCCAGATTCACTGCAGGAGAAGTTGGCATCCTGGTGGAGCAAGTCCTGGTGCATTATGATGCCCTCTTCGGAAGAACACGCGCCGACAAGGATGGATGGAAGAGGATCTGGATGGACATCCTGGTTGCCATCAATGCGGAGGAGGTGGCAACCCACGACCTACCACTCGTCCATAAGCACTGGGAGGACTTCAGGCCAGGACCCTCAGGAAGGCCCGGCACCTTTTGACGCAGTGGATGCAGTGGGGTGCCGGGTCCACCATACCAACGACCAGATGAGGGTCCTGGAACACATTCGCCCAGCGCCGAGAGGCAGACCCGTCCAGAGTCGAGCAGTAAGTGTCCATAAGTACTGATTGGACGCAGTGCATGTTGAGGTGTGCCATGAGTGTGCAGCTTGGACATATGTCTGGAAAGGCCCATGTATGAATGTGCATGTGCAGGGACATGACCCTGCTGCATGTAAGTCCAGTCATGTGTGATGCACATCAATGCTCTATGTGTGCCAAAGCATGATGCACAACTGCATGTGGAGACGCACACATGTTAGCATTTATATGTGTGTACTATGCCATGGTTGGAATGTAACACATGGATGCTGGTTCCACCTTCATGTACATTCACAGTGTACATGTGCATGTGTGTGTGTTTGACACGTGTGCAACTGTGATACGCCATGGATGCAAGTGACACAGACCTGTAGGAACCCGATTGGCAGATGTGACATAGTTGCCGATCATTGCACTGTGACAGGTGGTGGAGATGTACAGATGCATGTCTGTCTGGTGACATGTGTGCATGTGTTTGGCACTCCCATGTTGCTTGTGACATCACGTCAACCTTGGGATGTTCATGCTGTTGTGTTTGTATGGATGCTGCTGCCTGCTGCACGATTCCTGTTAATTTGTGCATGGGTTCAAATGATATGAGAGTTGGAGAGTGTGATGCCATCTGTGAAGTTTGACACTGCCACTCATTTGCAACTGTCATGTGTGTATCAGACCATTGTACAGTGCCCTGATGCCTGTGTGCTGTCTCTCCCTGTCTGCAGCGTTGACTGCTAAAGAGGGTGGGGACGGTGCTGTGGAGCACAGCGGCAGGGATCCAACCGCCAGCTGGAGACGCAAGGCCCAGCTCCCCTCCCACGTAGTGATCTCTTCCGGGAGTGAGGAGTATAGTGCCTCGTCCATGGCCGCAGCTGCTGAGGGAAGGTCCAAGAGGCGGAGTGTGGAGGTGGAATCCTCGGCAGCAGTAGGGGCAGCTGAGCCCCCACAGGGGCCTATGGAGGAAGATGGCACGGAGTCATCCAGGTCTGTGGGGGGTTTGGATGAGGAGGAAGCCACGGAAGGCCCACACACTGGAGGGGTATTCCACTGGTGCTAGTGGTGCAGTCCAGGGGCAGGGACAGGAGGCAGCACAGGCCGCCGCGGAAGTGCCTGTGTGTAATCCTGTCCCCGATCCTGTGACTGCATCATCCGGCACCAGCAGGGATGCCTCCGTCCAGACCGGTTTTGAGGGAGGTGATGCGCATACAACAGCTGGCCTTCCTCTCCTTGTGGACGCTGCAATCCGTGACCGGATTGAGCATGTCTTAGCTGGGGTGGCGTTGCGCCAATGTGGTATTCGGGACGATGTGCAGGGTTCTTGTCTGGACAATGCACGTCATTTTGAATACCTCGAATATCTCTTTGGCCGCGCCTACTAGTACAGGTTGTCAGCACTGGGTTCATCTGTGTGCTGAACCCCTTGCGACCCCCTCCTTAACTGAACCCCCTATGCGCTAGTCGTCCTCCGTGCCATCTTCCCGCCCAAGTATCACCTGGGCCCCCTGTGGAGCTGCCCCTGAGCCAGCGGCCAGGCTGGTAGAGGACACATCCCTGCCACAGTCGGGAGTCGGAGGTCCAGCAGGGGTGGCCACCCCACCGACTGGACCCGGGCAGATGGAGGACGTGCAGGCATCATCAAGCAGGGCATGTGCACGCCAGCACCAGAGGATTCCATCAGCCTGGAGGCCGTCGTGGTGCTAGAGGCAGCTGCATTGGAGGCAGCAGCAGGCTCAGCATTGGAGCGATCATGGCTCGGGGCCATCAACATCCCAGGGGCAGGCATCGGCGGGCGGGCAGGAGGACCCAGGATTGGGAGTATCTTCCATGTGGCAGCGGTTGGGCCGGCAAATAGATGCGGAGCGGCGGCGGGCGGAGAGGACAAGGATCACAATGGTCAGGGCGGAGAACTCCATGCACCGAGCATTGAGGCGGGCGTGGTGCCTCGAGGCAACTCGCAGGGAGTTGGAGGAGGCCATGGCTGCATCCCTGCGATACCTCGGGGCCAGGGAAGAGGCCAGCCTCCAGGACATTGAAGTGGAGTTCGATGATGCCCTGACCCGGGACATCAATGAGTGAGCCGTTGGACTAGTCCACCGCCTTTGTAAATAGTTATGTAGGTGTAGGTTTCCTTTTTTTAATTTTTCGTTGGGGCACATGGACTATGCCCCACCTTTTTGTAAATAGTTATTTATTAGGTAGATTTTTGGTTAGGTTTCATTTGGATTATTGGGCTCATGGACCCTTGAATATTCATTTGTATATAGTTATGGACCCATGGAGGAAAGCTTTGTTTTTTTTGGAACTTTGGATTTTTTTGATTACAGCCTTCAATGTGGTTGCTCAATTTTGGACATCCGGACTTGGATTTTTTATTTTTTTTCTTGTGTGCTTTTGTTTTATTCATTCAGTTTTGTATTTAATACAGTTTTTTTCTCTACTTTACTTGTGTGGTCTTCTCTCATTCGTTTTGTGCATGTCACAATGTGGGTTTTCTCAGTCATGTGTCATCATTGTGTGGGTCTGACGGACATGTATTTATGGGCATGCTGGTTATTTGGTTTCTATCATGAGATGGGGAATTCAATGTGGAGAGGATGGAATGCTTGGTTGGGTGTTTGGGTGGGTGGGGGTGCGCAGGGAGTCTCACACATGATTTGGCAGTGTGAGCCCTCCTGGGTGTGCCCCTCCCCCCTCCTCATGCCCCGTAGGCAGCCCATCACCCCAGACCATGACCCACAGGCAGCCCCTCACCCCTGGGCATGCCTCGCAGGAAGCCCATCACCCCTGACCATGACCCACAGGTAGCCCACACCACAGGGGACCACCCTACAACCCTGGGCATGCCCCATAGGCAGCCCATCACCCCTGGGCATGCCCCGCAGGCAGCCCATCAACCCAGATCATGACCCGCAGGCAGACCATCACCCCTGACCATGACCTGCAGGCAGTCCACACCACAGGGGACCACGCTATAACCCTGGGCATTTCCTGCAGGCAACCCATCACCCCAGACCATGACCTGCAGGCAGCCCACACCACAAGGGACCACCCTACAACCCTGGGCATGCCCCGCAGGCAGTCCATCCACCCTAGGCATGCCCCGCAGGTAGCCCATCACCCCTGACCATGACCCACAGGCAGCCCACACCACAGGGGACCACCCTACAACCTGGGCATGCCCCGTAGGCAGCCCATCACCCCTGACCATGACCCGCAGGCAGCACATCACCCCTGACCATGCCCCACAGGCAGCCCATCACCCCAAACCATCGCCCGCAGGCAGCCCACACCACAATGGGGACATTTTCCACGCAATTGGCCTGGCGCAGGCGGAGTACGTGTATTCAAGGGGGTGCACGAGTTGATTTCCACACGGTTTGGCTGCAACGAGCGGGGTACGCATATTGAAGGGGGTGTGCGGGGAGATTTTCATGCATTTTGGCTGCCGCGAGCGGGGTACCCGTATTCAAGGGGTGCAGGAGTACATTACCTTATCTAAAAACTGTTATCATATACATCACCTTATCTCAATACTGTTATCATGTTACCACACACCCCCTCCCCAAGGCTATTGCTCTCTTTACTGAGGATTCCCCTCTTACTTTGGGCATCCACCTGCGTGCTACTCTTATCATTAGCCAGCCCAGCTACACCTAGCATTCTGCGCATTGGAACTATGACCCCCACTTACAGACCTGCGGACACTCAATTGAACGTCAAGTCTTCGAACATCTACCTCAATGCCCCTGCCTTATGGATAGACCATTTCACCAAAAAACCCACACCTAACCAACCATGCTCCACTCACCATAGAAACAAAAGACTAGGAACTAGATTCATTGGCATGACGGGACATCCTATTTACCCTAGCATCCGCTCGAAACACCCAACGCCCAGCTTGTCCCTCCAGACTCCTACCTCACCTACTCTTCAACAGCCCCAGATGACCCAGCATTACCAAGCAAAGCCTTACTGATCAACACCGCTCTAGTCAATGCAAGGTCCCTAGCAGCACACTCACTGGACATTGCTGATCTTATCAAGACTCAGGAGCTTGACTTCCTTGCCATCTGTTAGATCTGGCTGCACCCTGCCTCGGGTCCGGCACTATCCTTGGCTATTCCCCCTGAGTACTCCATCTCCAGATGTGACCGCACCTCCAGAGGCGGCGGGATTGCATTCATCCATAAAAATTCACTAGGACTTAGAACCCTACCTAGTACCAAATTGGAACCGGCCGAGCTACTTTCTGTCAAACTTCCACTATCTGTCAACCAAACAGCCACTCTACATCTAATATACAGACCCCGGGTCCCCCCACATCGTTTGTGGACAACATTACCTCCTTAGTACTTGACAGAGCTAAAACGAACTCTCAAACTATCATCCTTGGAGACCTCAATCTAGGTAACCAAGACCCCGATTACCCCACGGCCATTGACCTCGCCAACACCCTAATGGATCTAGGTTCCTCCCATCATATACAAGAACCTACCCACATCAAAAGGAGGTCCTTAGACTGGCTAAGCGACACTAACTGTAACATCAGCCTACTCTCGAATGCTCCATGCGCCTGGTCTGATCACCAATCATCACATTCAACATTGAAGCAGCTCACCTACCTACGCCCTCCATCACCCTAGCCATCCCTACCAGAAACAAAAAGAACATAACTTCTGAAAAGTTACTCCCCCTTATCCTTCCCACCCTCAATAACGGCACCGACCTTTGTTCAGACCCTACCATCATAGCTGACACCTATAACCAGACAGTGCTCTCAGCTATAAACTCCATCACCCCGCTCAAACTAAGGAGACCCAAACAGCATGCGCACCTCAACTCGTGGTTCACACCACAGCTCAGAGTGTTACGCAAAGAGAAACGCAGCGCGGAGTCACGCTGGAAAAGCCACCCGTCTGAGCCCACAAGGACGGTCTCTTCCTAGCTACTCTCAACTATAAAGAAGCCATACTCCAGGCCAAAAAAGAGTCCTACAATAACCGCATCCTAACAACACAATCAAATACCAAGGAATTATTCAAAATTCTCAAGGAACTTGAGACTCCTGCAGCAGCCCCTGATTCCTGTACCAAAGATAGTAATTGGTGTTCCAATATAGAAACAGCACCCCTGGGGAAAATTTCATACCTTCAATCTAAAATTAGAGACAAGCAAAACTCCTTACAGTCAGATCAACTTCTGACTATTCCCACGACCAGCACTTGTCAAGCCAATCTGAACTATAAACCGTTTGCCTTCTCCCCGCTCACTATTCCTGAAGTAGAAGGGATTATAAACAACCTCAAGCCTTCCAATTGCCAAGGTAACCCGTGCCCAGCTCCCATCATCAAGGAAGCATCCCATGATCTAGCCCCCTTCATCACGGCATTCATAAACGCCTCCTTCAAAACCGGCATGGTCCCTGACAACCTCAAGGACGCCTGGGTGATCCCACTACTCAAAAAAACCATCCCTCGACCCTAACATACCGACCAACTTTAGACCCATCACTACGGTCCCGTTCTTGCTCAAGATTCTAGATCGTGCAGGATACCTGTAGATCCAAGATTATCTTGAATCCAACAATCTTCTTGGGTTAAGACAATACGGTTTCCGCACTAAACATGGGACTGAAACAGCCTTGATCGATCTGAAAACCCAAATAGAGATACTAAAGGACAATGGGAGGTTAGCGCTATTCCTTCTCCTCGACCTCTCCAAAGCATTCGATTTGGTCAATCACCAAACACTTTGCCAACATCTTAAATCAGTGGCCCACTTCTCAGACTCTGCCAATGTGGATCTACTTGTTGCTAAGTAACAGATCCATGCGAGTCTTCTCGCCCACAGCCTCTGCTGACCCCTCTCCGATTCACTGCAGCATCCCTGAAGGGTCCTGTGTATCACCCACTCTCTACAACATGTTCACCAAACCCCTCTTCGATGTGCTCGATTATCTGGGTGTCTCCTACACTAACTACGTGGATGACACCCAGATACTCATTGCCATCACTAGTGATCACATAGCCGATACTAAATCCCTGTATGATATCTATTTAGTCATCCAGGCCTGGATGGCACAACATGAATTATGCCTTAACGATGACAAGACGGAGCACCTATTACTAGGTTCAGCCCAACGCCTCAGTAAACTAGACCAAGCCTTCAAGTCTTTCAAGATTGATGGCAATAACATCAAGGTCTCCGAAGACACTAAAACTCTAGGCATTTATCTGGACTCTGCTCTCGCTCTCTGAATAGACAAACGAATGCAGTAAGGTCGGCATCGGCCTATACTTGCAAACTTATTACCGCCTGCAGACCTTTCCTGAACTCGCACAATTGCATTACTCTGGTAAGAACACTCATTATGTCCAAAATCGACTACTGCAGCACCCTCTACTTGGGCACTAGCCAGGCTAACCTCAAGAAATTGCAAACAATTCAGAATAATGCCATCAGGGCAGCCTGCAATATCCCTAGGTGATCCCATATCTCCAACGTCAGATCTGATCTACGTTGGCTCCCATAAAAACATAGAATCACCCTGAAAACTCTTCCCTTGACTCATAAATGCCTGGACAACAAAGCCCCACCTTACCTCGCCTCCCGTCTCACACTCCACTCCTCCAAGCAACCTACTAGAACACCACATATTCACAGCCTCATTGTACCTAGATTTAAGCTCCAAAAAGCTGGTGGTGTGAGCTTCCCGGTGCTAGCTTCAAAGCTCTGGATCTCCTTGCCTACCCCCATCAGAACTGAGCCTTCATTCCTAACCTTCAAGAATAAAACGAAATCGTGGTTGTTCACGCAGAACGCTTGAAGCACCACACCCAAGATCTGGCACCTACTTGTAATATACTGCAACTGTGTATATATATTCTGTATTGTATTGTAAATATGTTTACTGTATGTAATGTTACTGTGTACTTAAGAATATGCGCCCGGTTGCCCTCGGGCGTGGCTGCGCTTTACAAATAAACAAAATTACAAATTACTAAAATGTTCTCGTGTTTTGGCTGCCGTGAGCGGGGTACGCATAGTTTTTCACACGATTACAGTGTAGCAGCCCTGTGAGCTGGTCCAGGGTTAGCACGGCCCTTTGCTCCGTATTGGGGATTTCAATGGCTTTTCCTTGCGCAAAGGGCGTTCTTGGGGGCGTAACAGGCGCTGCGGGATGTTCACTGCACCATGGCTCAAAATGGCTGGGATATCCATGAATACGCGGTGTGCCAGAATGCTGTTTAGCGCACATGGCTGGCGCACGCTGGCGCACGCTCCCTCTCTGCACTGCCCGCATGTGCTGCTTCTGCGATGAATTCTATGAATTACCCCCCAAGTGTATATCATTAGTTTTTCAACTTGCATTCTTACCACTTTGGAAAAATCAAACACAACAAATATTTCCATAAACATGTCTGCAAGTCCTTGCTAATGTTCGTCGCACAAGTTTGTTATAATCTAGTCCACCAATCCAGGCTGTAATCACAAGCTAAATATGTTTTCCCATTCAATCCTACTGCTTCGGCCATGCTGCATGCCAAAATATGCCAATTACAGTACACTTTTCTCCTTGCTAACACCCACCCCCATTGCCCAGACACCAGAGTTATATCATTGTGTTGAGTACTTACTATTTAAAACAGAGGACATATTTCCAAAACCAGGGACACAGTTTGGCAGAGAAGTCACTAATCCACAGAAGGTTAGAGAAAGTACGCCAAGGCTGCAGGTGTCTGGGAGGTGTGGTTATACTGCCAGTAAAGAGCCACTGGAAGGGTTGAAATCAAACAAGTGGGTCCCAGTCTCACTGCGCCAAGGAAATGTACAAATTGAGGATTGAATTCCAAAGGATTTATTTGAGCACAGAAACAGCCTGACACGTGTTTCGAGCCTGAAACAGCTCTTCATGTGAGGCTGAGGTAACATAAAAAGTTGAAAAGTTTTTTGATTTTCCACAAATGAAAATGAAAACAATCATAATGAAAAATGACAGATTGAAAAGAAAATGGCATTTCACACAGGGACAGTACAGGGGTAGTTTAACAAGGTACATTTGAACATGTTGCACAAAAGTCAGTGCAAGAAAATAAGCACAAGCAATTGAATTAATTGAAATATATATAGCATAGGAGCATGTAATATTAACAGAAAAAATCAGTACTGCATGTTGTTGAAGTTCATAGATTGATGAGTATTCAATAACCAAAGGAAACAAAAAGAGAAAGAACAATAATGCAAAATTAGAAAGTGGGTGACTACAGCAACGCAATCAAAAAACAAAGGGCCTGCTAAGTCTTTGGAAATAAAAACTTGCATTAAAAATAAATAAAGTTTGCCAAAGGATGCTACCTTAGTTTCAATTTAGAAGCTTCTAAATGCAGAGGAGGGACATTGCCAGAAATTAAATCTGCAGGGATAAAACACCTTGATATAATTGGCAAAATAAAAAGAACCACAATAATTAATTAACGTAGAAAGAAATTAGCAGCATACCTCAAATGCTTCGCAATTGCGGTAAGGCTAGAATTTGGAGAGAACAAAACTAAAAATAATAAATGTCACATACTTATAACAGCCGTTGCAACTTAAATTTTGATTAAGTTTTAAAAGTAAAGCCGTGGCATCATAGAAAGCTAATTGTAAATCAAAGTGCTTAGAAATGCCAAGGCACGTAACTCCAATGCGTATGAGTTAACAAGCATTAATTGCTTAATTCAATGCTCTGCATGTGTAATGAGAGCTGGAATTGTATCTTGGAGGTACACAGGGAACGTGCAAGAACGTCTTACCCAGGCAGCCGTAGAAAAATGACAACAAGGATTCTAGCGCGAACGCCGCAAAATAAAGATAGGAATTAAAAACACAAGCTCTGGAAGGGAGGCAATGAAACATGGACCGTGAGTTTGTGCGCGTAGTGACTAAATTTGGCCCGCCATGTTGGGTGAGGTAAAAATGTAGAAAAGATTAAAAAGGCCAGCATAGCTAGGTCGCAATAACACTTGCTGGAAGAGGCAATAAAGAGCTAAATGGAATACCGAGTCAAATTTTAAGATTCAATTTGCAAAAATTAGAAAGTAATAAAACAAATCAAGAGTGTCAAATTGCCATGGTAAGGAAAGAGTCATTACGAATGTAATTATGTGCGCATAAATCTATCAGGACAACCTGGAAAGGAAATTGAAAGAAATACCAAATTGAGACTGAAACCAAAGGGGGAAGACAAAGGATTTAAAGGAGAGGTTATAAGGGAATGACAATCCCAGTCAGGACTAAGGCAATGTTTGTGAGTGCGCTGCTGAAAGCCATCACCATTGCAAGCATGAGAGATCACAAAAACTGAGATAAAAATTGACACCAGTAGGAATAGACAATAAATCAACATTGATTTAGAGAAAAGTAGCAAATTCATCATCCAAATTAAGTCTGTGGTATACAGTTCGATATTTACATATTAATTTGGCTTCCAATTCTCGTAATTTCAAGGTTAGGTTGCCCCCCCCTGGGGGCAATGAAACCTTGCATAATCCCAGAAACCGAATATCATCCTTATAATCCAATTGATGTGATTTTTGCCAATGGTTGGCGAGAGGATATTTCGCATCCTGACTACCAATTGTAGCCAGATGTTCACATACCCGAATCCTGAGCAGTCTAATAGTACTCCCAATATATTTAAGACCACCAATGCAAATAATGCAGTACACTACAAATTTGGAATTGCAGTTGATAAATGGCATGATTTTGTGATTACCTTGTGGTCCAAAGGGAACCAATGATGTTTCAAATGTAAATTTACACATGTTGCATCCTCCACATTTGTGAAAGCCTTTAACTCTTGCAGAGTGCAACCAAGTCGTGGCCGGAGTTGGTGTGCTCATAAATGAAGGAGAGAGTTTATTTTTGAGGGACTTTCCTTTACTGTATGTTATACTAACGTTAGGATCCTACCAATTGGCGATATCTGAGTCAAGGTGTAACAGGTGCAAATGTTTCTTCAGAATATTGTGAGTTTTATGGCTGTCGGAATTATATCTAGTAATCAGCCTGATTTTCAGAGTGACTGAGTAACTGGTGACTTAACACGGGTTTTAGGCACTAACAAATCCGCTCTCTTAAGCTGACGAACTGTAGCAGATGCTTTATCAACACAGATATTGCGATAACCTCTCTCAAGAAAGCGTGTTTTGATAAAGGTACTTTCATGGTCAAAATCCTGCAAATGAGAGCAATTCCTCATAGCACGAATAAACTCCCCTTTGGGAATGTTCACTATTACATGCTTTTTATGGCAGCTTTCTGCATGAAGCATTGCATTTACAGAGGTAGATTTATGAAATGTTTTGATTACCAGACCATTTGAGGTTAAGTGAATAGAAAGATCCAAAAAATAGATATGAGTTTGACTACATAGCCGGTCCCTGGTGCAAATGACCACTTTAACCCCATTGGGCGTCCCTCGTGGTCATCACCATTATCCAGATTGTCCAGGTCGGGACCTTATGCCATGACCTGGACAATCTGGCCACTGCCCATGGCCACAGGTTATACCTCAATCACCACAGATATATAATTATTTTTGGTACCTACATTTTGACACTAGTCGAAAAATAAACATGCTTTCAGGTCAATGACAATGCTCCTTACACAACTTTGCTGGAAATCTGCCTATGTTTTATGTTTTCAAAACTGTCAAAATGTAGTACATACAGTAGTCATATGACCTAGCCCCCACTTCACAAAATCTATTCAGACTTTGCACAAATATTCAAGTCTGGGTCTATAATGTTTCAGAAATCTTTTGTTCACATTCGTCAAACTGCAAAAAGTTATAAACGATCTAAAAATGTCGAGACCCCCCTCTAATTTTGCCCGCTCTTCCCACCAAACTTAGAAAAAACATTTATATCTAGATCTAAAATATATAGATCTAAAATCGTTATGAAAACTTTCCTGCAGATTCGTCAAATGGCACCACATTTATAAGCCTTTATTATATTTTGGGACACCCCCCCTTATTTTGAACCCTCTTGACAATACAACACCACACTTTGCAAAACCATCCAGAATGTAATTCCTGAATTTCATGCACTTTCATTGAGTGGAACCAAAGTTGTAAGCCATCCAAAAACCTTTTGCCACCAACCCAGTAATACACAAATAAGCAGACATTCTCCCGAACATCTAAGATGTTTGTGGACATCACAGGACTGTCCAGGACTGTGTTCCCAGTAAACTGCCATTGACAGATGCCAGTATTTTTGTAGCAAATAACAGTGGAGCAACAAGAACATTAAAACAAAAACAGCATTTCGTATTTAAAACTGTTGAACATGTAAACTTCAAATAAACCATCCCCACATTGTACAACCTCTAATTTCTGTACTAAAATAGCATTTCCTTACCCATGCTGTGTTTTACATAATAGGAGTTTGCAAAGCAATAAGCCCAAAGCCAAGGGAGCATTCCTGCTTCTGATACTGCCCCAACGTCTTTATGAAGCCCTCACAGTAGTCCAAACCTTTAACTATGGGAACACTAAATATCACACCACACCAGCAAAAATAAAAATCTTTTAAAAACAGTTTTATATCACTTTAACACACACCATAAGTGATTAAAAAACATTGTAGATAGAATCACATTGCTACTGCTCTGTGAGAAATCTTTTATTTTGAAAACAACAAGCATACTTCACTAAAATTCAATTAACAACTTTCAATAATTATTCCCACCCATTTTCTACATGTGCAGCAGCAGCAATTGTTAATAAACACAGCAAAAAACAAAGAAAACCATTATGAAAATATCATCAAATCAAACTTTCATCAATGCCCAACAACTGATTAATGCCAATCATAGTTTATCACAGGTAATATGAACTGCACAGTGCGATTTCTGCAGTGAAAGTGAGAAAAGTAGACACATTATACTGTAGTATATAATATAATGATATATTGTAATAATGCTAATACATTGCTGACATGTTCACTACTTCCTATCACAACGCAGTACACAAATAACTTTAACACTATCCAATTAGAAACACCAAAACACATACACACCTTGCTCAGCATCAAACATAACCGCAAATATTGAACGAGGCTACAAAGCTCACTTGTAGTCGCGGGTACACTTACATTTTTATACAACCCCAAATCAAACTAAATTGGCCTTGAAACCTTCAAATGAAATAGGTGAACAACCAAGTACATGAAATAACCTACATAAATATAAATCTGTACTGTATCATCCACATAAAAGTATTATAATTGCACAGAAAATGTATATTTATAGAGAGAACTTTAAATATAGCGGTAGCTCCTGCCGCAACAAATGAAATGCAGAGTAGCATTGACGCGTCTGCGCACATGCTTTTTTATAGACGCTGGCATACAGGAGCCCATCTCGGACGTCTGTTGATAGCCACGGCTATGCGCAAAAAATTTGAATTCAAAATTTCATTTCCACTGCACCAGACTCTCAAACTGTCAAAAATATGCCTAGCAGCCCCCTTCCACTCCTCATGATCCTCATCCACTCCCCTAGTCTCTTATAATCCCCCAAAACACTCAATGCATATAACATGCCACTCCACCAAGCTTTGAATAGCCACGACTGCAACACATCTACAAACATACGACGTGTCACTTGCTTTACTACAGCCACGGCTGCAATGGGAGAGGTGTCTACCCACAACTAGCAATGATGCGCGCTGGTTGGCTGTTCGATAGCCGTGAATACTAACAATAGCACCATCCACCAATAAGAAAGTAAAACAAACACACATCATACATACCCTACTCATACACACTACTAGAAATTCAAAGTCGAATAATTTTCCTGTAAACAGACAAATACTGCAGATATCATGGCTGCTTTCAAAACTGTGTGACTGATTGGAGACAGTTGGCTGTTGGTTCCACGTTTTTCAAAAATTAAGTCTGAGATACCCTTCTAATGGACAATTTCTAAAGGCATGATGGAGTACACCCAACCGATGAAGGAAATGCAGTGTTCCTTCATAACATCAAAACAGTACTCCTGATGTGCTAAGGTTCTACACTGAGTGTACCCCAAAATAGTCATTTTAAAGACTACTCATCACACATAAATACACAAATATATTAAATAATAACTAAAACATGTTTTTATTGTACACGCTGCTACAGTTCTTTGACGTTTACCTTAGCTGCAGCTACAAAAAGTCAGTTAAAAGGGAGACTGACTTCAAGTTTTATACTTCAATCCAACTTAAATAATGAATACAGAACAACACTATTCGTGTACCAATGTAAAGTAACTGGAAAATAAGAATCATGAAAAAAGAATACATAACAGTAAGCTAGATAGGCAAATGTTGCACACCCACACAACATAATACCATAAGTGAGAAAACACAACATAAAATACATGGTGTGGTGCATCTAAAACTAGACTACAATTGCTCCTTTTTATATCGATTTTGTTAAACTATTTTCTTCTTACCTTTCTCCAAAGTCTCACATGCGGAAAAGTCTGAAAACACACATCCAAAATAAAAAAGACTCTAATACCTACCAGGTCACTGACCATGGTCTTTGGCCATGGCCAGTGATTTGTTACCCCTGATGTCACTGTACCTAAACAAAGTACTTAAAAAAATATATTAAACACTGACACCCCACATTATATAGATGCGGATACCAAACTACCCATACCCTTGGCTATCTGTATTCCTTTGTAACCTCGGATAAAGCTGTGAATATCAGCAAAATGGCAGAAAAAATAATCTTTCCTGCCCCCACCCTTTGCACCTAACCAAGTGGCACCCTCATCTGCGCCAGCTCCCCCCACTGCCCAGATGGCCTCCTCACCTACCCTGCCCTCTCTCCTTTACCCCAGAGCGCATGCGGGTTCTGTCATGAAGTTTGCTTTCAGGTGGTGACTATACAGAAAGTGTTCAGACGGCAGCTATACAGAAGCTTCGTGTTCAGTGCACCTGGGTGAAAGTTGTGACCACTGTCCATAACTGAAGCCAATGACTAGTCCCCATTCATGTGTTAAAATATGTTGGCCGTGCACACTGACCATGGCTGCAGGCCATGCTTAATGCCAGTTACTGCTGTAATGTAATTAGTGATGTCATCAGTGGTGTGATCTGCTATGTCATCATTGTGGTCATAGTCTGCGCAACAGGGGGTGCAAAGTTAAGGTGGCTTTAGCTGAATTTCCAGGGTTCTGTTGCATTAAGTTCTCACCTTAACGTCCCTGCAACTAAGGTTTTTCCGTAAATTTTAAAGGTTATGTTACAATGTATTGCTTACCTTAATGTCCCTACAACTAAAGCTTTTTCCTTGAATATATATATATTCAGTGAAAAAACTTTGTCAAAGGGACGTTATGGTTAAGTTGCGCTTCTAAAAAGCTATGAAATTCAATAAAAAAAACTTTGTTAAAGGGATGTTATGGTTAAGTTGCGCTACTAAAAACCTATGAAATTCAGTGAAAAAAACTTTGTTAAAGGGACGTTATGGTTCAAAGTAAAACCGAAAACCCCCTGAAATTCGGCAGTTATGGTAAGATAAGCAACCATAATTCGCGCCGCCACCGTGCACTGCTAACACTAACACCCAGGACATCAAAGATGACATCACAAATGTGAGGATTCGTTCAGGGGGGGAAAAGTTATAGGGGGGGTCCCAAAATGTATTTTTTTCCCATAGACTGAATGGGAAAAAAACTTTGCTCGCGCCTACAGCCCAAACCGCTGGACGTGCTTTTGCAGATTTGGTGAAAATCTGTCCAGTAGTTTTTTTTAAAATGACCAAAAAGTGGGTCATAAAAAATTAGTGATATCTGTGTTTGGTTTTGTTCGCTCCGCGGACAGTGTCCTGATTGGCCGATCGGCTTACGTCATGTCCGCGGACATGTGACGTGTTCGCTGATTGGACGGTGTGGAGCGTGAAGTGCGTCAGATTTTCAGTGGCGCCCGCCATCTTGGATTCGCGGACGTCCGCGGACAGCGCGGTGAAACTTGGTTCAAAATGTGTTTGGGGAGGGTGGGAGACTATGAGATAGGTTGAAATTTGTGTTTTTTCATGTGGTAGACGTTCTTGTTGTGTTCGATTTGCCTGCGGACATCACGGGTGTTCTGAAATATTCTAAATAAACTAAATGGGGGGGTGTTCTGAGGACTCAATATGTGTCCGTTTTGTTCGGAAGCAAGCTGAAACTGTTCTAAGAACACTCACGGTGTCCTGAAATGTTCTCAAATAAACAAAATGGGGGTGTCCTGAGGACGCTGTCCTTATTGTTCGTTGTCAAGTTGAAAATGTTCTAAGAACTCTCGCGTTGTCCTGAAATGTTCGTAGGGGGTGCCCTGAAGACGCTGTCTGTATTGTTCGATGGCAAGTTGAATGTGTTCTAAGAACACTCTCGGTGTCCTGAAATGTTCGCAAATAAACAAAATGGGGTGTCCTGAGGACGCTATCCGTATTGTTCGTTGTGAAGTTGAAAGTGTTCTAAGAACTTTCGCGTTGTCCTGAAATGTTCGTAGGGGGTGTCCTGAAGACGCTGTCCGTATTGTTCAATGGCAAGTTGAATGTGTTCTAAGAACACTTGCGGCGTCCTGAAATGTTCGTAGGGGGTGTTCTGAAGACGCTGTCCGTATAGTTCGATAGCAAGTTGAATGTGTTCTAAGAACACTCGTGGTGTCCTGAAATGTTCATAGGGGGTGTTCTGATGATGCTGTCCGTCCTGAGGACGCTGTCCGTATTGTTCTCTGGCAAGTTGAATGTGTTCTAAGAACACTCGCGGTGTCCTGAAATGTTAGTAAATAAACAAAATGGAGGTGTTCTGAGGACGCTGTCCGTATTGTTCATTGTCAAGTTGGAAGTGTTCTAAGAACTCTCGCGTTGTCCTGAAATTTTTGTAGGGGGTGTCCTGAAGACGCTGTCCGTATTGTTCGATGGCAAATTGAATGTGTTCTAAGAACACTTGCGGTGTCCTGAAATGTTCGTAGGGGGTGTTCTGAAGACACTCTCTGTATTGTTCAATAGCAAGTTGAATGTGTTCTAAGAACACTCGTGGTGTCCTGAAATGTTCATAGGGGGTGTTCTGATGACGCTGTCCGTCCTGAGGACGCTGTCCGTATTGTTCTCTGGCAAGTTGAATGTGTTCTAAGAACTCTCGCGGTGTCCTGAAATTTTTGTAAATAAACAAAATGGGGGTGTTCTGAGGACGCTGTCCGTATTGTTCTCTGGCAAGTTTAATGTGTTCTAAGAACACTCACGGTGTCCTGAAATGTTCGCAAATAAACAAAATGGGGGTGTTCAGAGGACGATGTCCGTAGTGTTCTTTGTCAAGTTGATTGTGTTCTAAGAACACTCGTGGTGTCCTGAAATGTTCTCAAATAAACAAAATGGGGGTGTTCTGAGGACGCTGTCCGTATTGTTCGATGGTAAGTTGAATGTGTTCTAAGAACACTGGTGGTGTCCTGAAATGTTCGTAGGGGGTGTCCTGAAGACTCTGTCCGTACTGTTCGTTGTCAAGTTGAAAATGTTCTAAGAACTCTCGCGGTGTCCTGAAATGTTCATAAATAAACAAAATGGGGGTGTTCTGAGGACGCTGTCCGTATTGTTTGTTGTCAAGTTGAAAGTGTTCTAAGAACTCTCTCTGTGTCCTGAATTTGTTGTCAAGTTGAAAGTGTTCTAAGAACTCTCGCGGTGTCCTGAAATGTTCGTAAATAAACAAAATGGGGGTGTCCTGAAGACGCTGTCCATATTGTTCGCTGGCAAGTTGAAAGTGTTCTAAGAACACCCATAATATCCGCGGACATTAAGTTTCCATAGGCCATAGTTGAAATGTTTGACTCTATGGGTGTGATATGCTGTAGTGGTTGTGGCCAGGGCACAGAGTGTTGGGTGCATGGCCAAATTTGGCCATGACCCCAAAACTCTATGCCCTGGCCACAACCACCGCAGCATATCACACTAATAGTTGCTTATAACTTTGGGTCAAAAACAAATTTATAAGGAACAAAGTTATAAGATACTATGAGTGTGATATGCTGTGATGGTTGCGGCCAGGGCACAGAGTGTCTAATATACTTGCTGTTTGGTTTAGTAACTGGAGTACATGTATTTCTTTTTAATTTCTGTGATAAAAGAAAATAGCATGCTAGTATTAGTATTTTGTAATTACTTATTACATTGTATAAGCAACATTTTTTTTTTTTGGACCCCCATATTGAGTAGATTACAAACCAGAGTACTGTGCAATTTGCTCAGTTCTGTGTTCGTTGCTAAAATCATTGGGTCTGTGGGAGAAAAAAAAATCCATGTTGGATTAAAAAAAAACTTTTTCTGTTATGCTACAGTTTAATTGTTTGTTTGTTTTCAGTGCTCTCTTGTTGTTTCTGGCTAATGTTATATACATTGGCTTGTTGCATTTTTTTGGAGCAGTAACATATTATTTATTTGTTTGGATATTATAAAATTTTAGAGCAGTTATATACCAGTAGGCGTATTCTAACGGTCTATTTTTTGATATTTTTTAGTGGTATTGATTTATCTGTTTGGATATTGTTAAATTTTGGGACAGTTAGATACCAATTGGCGTATTCTCTCTATTTTTTGATATATTTTAGTGGTATTGATTTATCTGTTTGGATATTGTTACATTTTGGGACAGTTAGATACCAATTGGCGTATTCTAATTGTCTATTTTTTGTTCTAATTTACTGGTATTCATTTATATGATTAGTTGTTGTAGAATCTTTGGGCAGTTAGATAGCTTTTGGAATATTGAGTTTACATTTTTTTACTAAAAGTTTAATTAGGGTTTAAGTACAGTTTAGTTATCAAATTTTGGTTTTAAGAACATTAAATAAGCGTTTGTAAGATTTGCTGGTAATCTCTGCTTTAGAGTAACGGTACTTTCATTACATTGAAACCATTCACATTTCTTTTTTATATATGCAGTGTAGTGCCCTGAATTGGTTGTGGCTCCTGCGTGGTAGATTCTACCTATTGTTGTGAAGGTTTTCTTACCAAGTGATATTTGACCATGTGTGAATCCAGTCATCTTGCAGTTGTGTTTGGTACCATCTGCATTGTAGCGTAGAAGCATTAGTATTACGTATTTACTATGTGTTTGTATTAGTAACGTGGAGCGATTATCCGAATTGCAGGTAGAACATAATCTACCATGGTTTGCATTTTGTACAAGTTGCTGAAATGGAATGGATTCACAATTAGGTATTGATATATATATACAAAGCGTTCATTGGGGATTTGTTCTTGTGTCACATTGTTGCACAGAGTGCATGTATGTTTCCACATGTATGAAATCTGGAAGATTTAATTTATAGGTATGTTTTTGTTTTCCATTAATTGTAGTAAGTACATTAGAAATTCTTGTGGATCTTCCTGTGAGTTTATAGTGAATTTCACCATTCCAGCACAGTAGTCCAATTGTTGTCTTATTCCATAAACACTATATGTGTTATCAGGATTGTTTGCTGCATTTCTGTGAAGTACTAACATTTGCAAACACAATTGGTCTGTCTGTACGGTGTAAGTAATTGTTGTCAACAATTGGTGGTAATTGAAATAGAATATTCATTGCTACATTTGCGTAGCAACTTACACCAACTATATTTGAGAGTTTAAATGGACCAGGTAGTTCTGTATCTGACTGCTTTTTTTGGAGTTTGTCTTCCTTCTTTGAAGAAGTACCTGGTTTACTTTCCCTAATTGATTCTTTTTTGCTTGTGGTACTTGATGAAGTATTACTTTCTTTTACTCTCTTTGGAGGATTTGCAGTGACATCCTGTTGCATTTCTGTTTGATTTATTTTTCTTTTATAATGTTTTACTTTTTGTGCAACAGAATATGTGTTTAGACGGAGGGTGTATAGTGAGCGAAGTCTATTGAATTCTAAAATGCAAGGAATATCAGCGTTTACTTTACTTGCATCAAAGTTGATTAGAAATAGACCGTCAAGTGTATGTAAGCGTGATAGTGCTACGTAACTCATGCCTTCTTTAAAGATTGTGTTACCAATATCTATCATTACTTTGTCTAGGGTAATACCTTGTGATTTATGAATTATGACTGCGTGTGCAACAGTTAGAGAAAATTGTTCTCTGCGTACATACATGTCTTTGAAGAGAAAGAATCAAGCTGTTGAGCGTCATGTCCTTTTTACTTCTGAAAGTTTGTCAAAGAGAATATTGATAAACTGAATTTTGTTGTCACGTGGGTATGTTTGAAAGCCAACAACTGTACCCAGTGCTCCATTAACTAGTCCTTGGTCTACATCAAGGTTACGTTTAAGCATTACTCTGCAATTTAAGGATAATTTTAATATTTTTTCTAAGCCTGCTGTGCTTGAGATTGATTTTTCTAAACTATTTAGTCTTGTTGTGGCTTGGTCACACATAGGTAGTTTCATACCAAGTACATCTAGCTTGTCTATGGCACTAATTTCCATAATTTTTTGCATTTCTTTACTTGAAATTATTTCATTGAATTTGAAACAACTTGCAAGAGTTGGCATTAAGGCCATGCAATGGACATTTTTGTGTGCTAATTGTTCCATAACATCTGTAGCGCATGCATCATCGCCATAAAGTGCATTCATGTGCCGAGTCTTCAATATTGCTTCTGCTTCTTTAGAAAGTATACCAACTCTGATACTTTTTAAGATGTTGGCATAAGTGAGATCTGCAGATTGCCGCATGTTTTCTGTTAATTCTCTGTATTGGAAATGTTGCCAAAGGTTGACAGTTCCAATGCTGCCAACAGTTTTACGGCAGAGTTTGTGTCCTAATGTTTTAAAAATAGGCTCACCTTTTACTGGTGTCAATTGAAGAAGAACTACGAAAACAATTATGTGTTTTCCTGCAAAGAGCTCTTCATAGTTTGTTTTGAGTACTTCTTGTAATCTAAGTGAATCAAAGCCAACATTAGGTTGGAGACCATGCTCACTTCATCTATTAGTAGCATTTTCATTTGTTTCAATACTCTGCGTAGTTCCATTGCAGCTTCTGCAGAAAGTTTGTAATAGTCTAATTTCTTCTGGTGTTCTACTGGCAATAGTAGTAATTGGTGTAACGTGACACCACCTATGTTGTAGGCAGCTAAATCTGTGGGGGCAGTGACAACAGCTGACAGTTTGTTGTTTGTCAATTGTTGAAGGAACTTACTGATGATTTTGATTAGAAATGTTTTGCCAGAACCAGCTTCACCACTGACGTACAGTAGTATGGGTTTATAATTATGGCAGGAACATTCTTTATTTTCAAATTGTACACCATGTGCAATTTGTTTTGTTACTTCTTGAAAAATGCTACGTTGCTCATTGTTTAGTTTTGATTGTAGTATAGTTAAGTCTTCTTTATCTTCGTACTGACACATGGTGTTTTCTACTTCTGTCATAGCTAATTCTGCCTCATTTATTATTAGTCGTTCTCCCAGTGGTTCTTGGCTTCCTGTTACAGAAGGTTGACTACTGTCATGAGTTTCTTTATCTAGTTGGGCCTGGAGTTCTTCTTTGTGTTGCTGTTCATTGTGCAACATTGTTTTGTACTGTGTAAAGTTTACATCAGTTATAGTGATTTCATTTGCTTTCAAAGCATCTTCATATGAGTCATAGTTATCTAGTATTTCTTCTTCTTTTCTCCATGGTTTAAAGAGTTGTAGCAGGGACATGTAATATACTTCTTTATGTTGAGGAGTCTTTAATGACAATTTGATATGATTAATTAAATTTGGTTTAGTGAGTTTAACTAAGCTGCCTTCACAGTTTGTCACTCTGTATTTACCTTTTTTTCATCAGGTTTTATATTATTTTTGTATGTGTAGTTTTGGGCTATGTGGTATAGACACCTGATTTCCAAAGTATTACTTCTGTTTGGGTAGTATGTATCCAATAAATTGTTTTTTAAAATGTCTTGGCTGTTGGGATCATGTTTGGCTATTGATTCTATATCTTCGGAGGATTTTAGAACTCTTTTTCTAGATTTAGCTGGACCAAGACTTAGCCATACTATAATTTCAGATTTACCATACAATGCAGTACCAGTTAAACAATCAGCTGCTTCATATGATCCACATTCTCTATGGGAGAGCATTTTTATGCCCAAGCTGTATAATTTCTGAGACACTGTTTTATCTGATGACAGGTAATTCCAGAGGTCTTGGAGCTCTGTCTTTTCTGCTTTGGTTAAGTATGCTGTGACATATCGTGCAACTGCAGTAGAATTGTCTGCAATGTACTGCACATCTATGTTTCATTCCATAAGTGGGCAATGATTGCATTATAATCATTGATATATTTTTCTTCTTTTCTTTTTATGTAATATGTATTATGTATGTATTTAACACTATGTCTAACTGAAGACATGAGGTTGTTCACTTGACCTGTATTTGTAACTGGTCTAGGAAAACCAAATCGGCATTTGGTGTAGTATTTCCCTTTGTTTTTGTATTTGCGACGACAATATTTTCACATTTGTGTCTTTGAAATTGTAAAATGTGTACATGAAGATCACTATTTGTTGCTTCTAATGGAATTTAACAAGTGACATATTTTTCAATAAACTTTAAAACAGTGGCATCACTGTTTTGACCAAATTTAGGAGCATCTTTAATCCATAAAAGCATGTGGATATGTGATGCTCCTCTGGCTTGATATTGCTTTCTCCAAAAGAAGTGTTGCACTTCTCCAAGGGGAGTAACAGTTTTATTACAAATAAAATGTAGCATAGCAATGAAGTGATGGTGAAAAAATCTTGAAACATTAACAGGATCCAAAGAACAAAGTTCTCCAGGTGTTAGTATATCTATGTTTGTTTTGTTTTTGTTTGATATGTGTAGGAAATCATGTAAATCTTCCCATGCATATTCTGCACAACTTAATGTAACAAACCAAGTGGGTGGGCCAAGGTTTCTGATTATACAACGTACATTTCCATGACGTCGAAATCAGTACTCTTTAGTACCGCGCATATTTGCTAATAGATTTGTAATATTTGATTGTAAAACCTCATCCTTTTGTTGCACTTTTTGTAATAATTGTGTAGCTGTCATATTTTGAAAGTGTGATCCTGATTTTAATATGTGTGCAACTCCGTAACATAAAGTTGCTAGTTCACTTTCAAAGAGTAGGTGGAATATGTATTCCACATTTTGGCTAAATGTGGGATCTTCAGAATAAATCCGTAATGAGCGGTATTCTGAAGCTGATATTTGAATAGGTCTATCATCGTACATTCCTCCTTTGCCAGTAGGAAAGAGTAAAGGAAAAGCATGTGCTTCTATACTTTTTTCCCATATGCTGATTGGTGATCCTTTTGTTTGACTCATTTGGTAAGTTTCCAGTGCATCTTCTATGGTGTCATTAGAGTGCAAAGGATGAATTGTATAATGGTCTATTTGATATTGTAGCAGGATCTAGGAGCTCCAATTGACCAGCTTCTTGTGTTTCTTGAATTATTTCAGTTGTATCCTTCAAGTTGTCATCAATATTAATTTCTTTGTAATATTCATTATCCTCTTTAAGATATTGCAAGGCATCTCTAACTTTATGTAAATCTACCAGCTGTTGCCATATTTTTTTGTCTTTTGTAGGTACTCCATTTATTAAGATAATTAAAGATTGCTGCATTGGACGTTCCACTCCTAGAGTATGCACATTTTGTTTTAAATCTAATGGTAAATAAACTACTTTTCCACAAATGCCTTTTTCCAATTCAGAGGGAGGTAATTTTACTGTTTTTGGTTGAAGGCGTATTATTGCTTGAAATGGGTGCACTGTTTGAATTATGATGCTCTCATATAAATTAAGTTGTTGTAGGGGTTTTGGTAGTGGGTATAATTCCAAATTATTTGTGATAGCACGTGAAGTAGTTCAGTTGTTGTCAAATTTTGTAGTGCAGTAACTGCAAAGTATTAAGGGGTCGGTTATTTTGTATTTGTTTTCTGCTACAAGGTAGAGAGCTAATTCAAACCATTTAGAATCTTCATTGTCTTCTATTTTGTATAATAGGTCTACAGTTTTTGTGTTACTTTTATAAAAAGTTCTGCGGCAACATACACACACATGGTTTGGTACTTCAGCTGATGTACTTTTATTAAATTTTAGTATTTCTTTTTGGTATGTGTTTAGTAAAAGGTTGCCATGTGTAGAATTGTTGCTAATTTGGTTTAAAGTTATTTCATTCTGTAAGTGGCTTTCACTTCCAAAATATTTTCAATTATAGTCAATTTCTTCAAGTAGGTCTTTTGCTGTACCATGTAGAAGATTGTTATTTAAATGTGCTAGTGTGCTAAATGTGCTAGTGCTAAAGCAGGACTTTTAGCATAGTACAGTTTATAGACTAGATTTCTTATAGTTGAATGATGTGTTGATATCCTTTTGATAACATGGAAGGTGGTTTTACAAGTAGGTCCTGTAATGCAGGCCAATGAATGTTCTTGTAATCCTGTGTACTTGCGCACTGGATAGGTATCCATATTTTGCAGTAGTTTAATTTTGATTTTGTCTTTGCTTTTTACATATTTACATATTTTTACATATTGATTGAGGAATTGGCTTAAAGACTTGAAAAATTGTTTGGGAATGTTACACATTGACGTGCATGGCCATTTGTACACTAGATGTTCTGATTCAGTTGAATGGAGGGGTAATTCTAAGTTTTCAGGGCATATTTTTGTAAGGAGTTCTTCTTGTTCCATTATGGTATTATTCACTTTTTCATAACCTCAACCACTGCTATGTATGGCAATTGTATTTGTTTGCTTTTGTTTGTATGCTTCTTCATTAAAGTATGGTTCTGTGTTCGTAGTGTGATTCCAGTCACCTCCGCAGATACTTAAGAAGTTCTTTCTGTTGACATTTAGTTTATTGAGAAGTCTTTTTTGTAATTTAGTTATTAGTTTTGTTAGTGGTTTCATTTTGTTTAACACTAAAATAAATAACTTTCTTTTGAGAAGAAATGCACTGTCTATCAACGCTTCTAAGATTAATTTCCTACGTTAGGTTTTAAGCATTGAACCTGATTTCTCTCCTGTTTTTATAAGATTTTGAAGGACTTTGTGATGGTACATTTTGGCTAAAATACTTTTCTTGGTATGCTTACTTTGCACTATATCAAAATTCAAAGAAGCAGTTTTATCTGTAGTGATGGCTGATTTTCTGTTAATTGTTTTTTGGTTTGTTTTACATTTTGATAGAGGAGGCAAAGTTTTTGTACTTGAAACTTCTTGTGTTTCACAAAATGACTGTATTAGCTGTTTTGTTTCAAATTTTTTTACAAATTCTGCCAGAGATGGATGCTTATGTTGGACACTTTTATTTTCATTTGCTCTACTTTTGCGTTGCTTTCTACGGACTTGACTTTTGATAGGCATTCTTTAGGGTCTGTTGAAAAAATAAAGAAGGTATGGGTTGGGGTGTTCTGTAATGTATGTGTGCTGTGTGCATGAGTGTTTGAGTAAGATGATAAAGATGTATATAATGGTGTGTGATTGTGCATTGGGAACTACAACTAGTAGGGATGGGTATTCCTGAATGTATGTGCTACTAAACTGGGGTTTAGATGATAGAAAAAAGTAAGCAAGTGGTGTGGAGAAGTACAAATAGTAAATCTAATGTATACACTTAAAACAGTTGTTTGTTCTATAATATCAAAATTCGAGCGGTTGAGTTGGGTAATTTGTGTGTCCAAAAATAGGAATTTGTGGGCCATTCTGGCTGTAAATTGCTGTTTAAGACATGGGAATTTTTGGACAGAATGGTGCACAATCTATATTTTAAGGCACAGAAATAGTATGAATTAACTTTACTGTGTGTTTCAGTAATAATACAAATATTATGGTGATATTCTACTTACTTTTTTCTAAAATGAACAGGTTACTTCTTAGTTCTTCTTTGTTCTTCAAATTCGGCTGCTTCTTTTCAGGAGACTGGTCTTCACTGCAATTGTAAAAGAAACAAATTAGTAATATTGTTTGTATATAGCACTGTTTATAATTTAGACATTGATTTTTTTATTGAAATCCTCAGCGCCTTCCTCAAAACCATTAAAACTATCTTATTTACATAAGATACGTTGCACCAGTTCAATACATATGATATGCTCTTAATGAACAAATTGTATTGCAATGACTAACTGTAGCAAACAAAATATCTTTATTATGTCTTGTGAAATTCATAATGTAACACTGAATACCACTATCTCTATAACTAAGCTCTTCCAGGTAATAGTGCCTCAATGTCATGCTTAAATTAAAGTAATTAAATAAATAAAGAAATTAAAAAAAAATATTAATTCAGTTTGAAAATGTGTTCATGTACTGTACAGTAAATATGCATACCTGTAGTTTGTGTTCATGCATATGGATATACATGGAGCTGCAAGTAGAAATCTTGGAGACTTGTACAGTATTTCTTGTAGATGGTGCTTGCCAATGATGTGACACTTGTACTCAGAGAGATTCACAATACATTTGCAGTGCTGATCTATGATGATGCAGTTAGATGTAGAGGTCTTGAATGTGATTGGTGGATGGTCATGTGACTTCTTAGCTATATCCAATGAGGGAATGGCACAGAGAGTGAACTGGAAATGGTAGAAGGGCTGTTCATGTTACGATATGTCCGTGGACATGGCGGTAGTTTGCGGACATCGGGTGTTACATCTGGGGATTTTTGGGTTCAGAAGTCATGCAAATGAGAATGAGCACTGAAAGGGATTGGTCAGGAAAGTTTAGTGGGTGTGTTGTGCCAGGAGAGAGTTTCTCAGATACTTTTTTTGCTGAGAGAACAACAGATAGCTATGGCTTCGTGTTTCAGAAAACAGATTGTTTGGATTTTGGGAGATTCGTGGATACATTGGTTGAAGGTGCATGCAGAAAGCTGTGGAGTAGCTGTAGATCTTGGATTTCCACATGTGGAAGTACATTGGCATGGAGTACGTGGAATGAAGTGGTTGGACTTGCTACCTCTCTGTGCTACTTTGGAGACAGAGCAACATCCAGACATAATTGTAATTCATTGTGGAGGGAACAGTTTAGGACATGTGTCTGGAATTTCTTTGCAATTTGCTATGAAAGAAGGACTTGGGAAGGTTATGGACATGTTTCCTAATTCTCAAGTAATATTTTCACGGATTGCGCAGAGACAAATGTGGCTTCGTTCTTCTTCATTTGGTCCACAATTGGAAAAAGCAAGGCACAATGTCAATAAGGCTGTTTGTGCCTTTCTAAGAAAATTTGGCATGTCCTCTTTTCACAACGAAAGTATTATGTTTCGTAGTAGACATATTTTTCGCAGAGATGGAGTCCATCTTACTTATGCTGGCAATCAGATTTTTCTGAGAAATGTACAAAATTCATTGCGACCTTTTTTAGAATTACAGCATCCATTTTGAAGTAGGTGTTAAGTATTTATAATTTTTGACATACAAACACCTCCCAAAGGCTCTTTTCAGAGCCACCACTTCCTCCAAGAGAAAATTGCAATGGTTATGATAGGGTAGCAACCCAATTTTTTAGATGTTCGCGGACTGTCTACGGACTTCTAAAAATACAAAGGGCCCTGCTTCATTTATTTTCACTTCTATTTTTTAACTGTGAAAGGCGGCTCTGAAAAGAACCTTATTTTTTTTTATTTTTGTTATTTTGTATTTTTTTTGTTTTTTATACAGGACACACTAGGAGAGGAGGGGAAAGGAGGGTAAGGGGGGGACACCAACCACAGGGATAAGAAAGGGCGAGCTGAGAGAGGAAGATGTAGAGTGGGTTTTATTTGGGTAGTGAGCAGGTCTTCTCGTGCTCTAAGTTGATAGTCTCAAAAGCAATGCGAAGTCGCTCCCCCCTGCAGAGTACTGTGTCACAGTACATACATAAAACTGTGACCCTCGAAAGGTAAGGGTCATCAGAATTCTGTATGGCCTGTGAGGCAGCTTGAGGAAGACGCTGTCCCACAGAGGTGGTCCTTGTGGTGACAGGATCAGAAACGGAGGATGAAGTAGAGGAAATGAACCTACTACATTCTTCGCAAGGTACAACCTTGCAAATAGCCCCAGAGTGAAATCACCACAGGTGTCGCTTCATGGTAGTGGTCCCAAAGCTGTACGAACCGTGCCTCCCGCGACTGAGTATCATTTTGCGCTCATTGCAGGTGACACAGTTCGCACGAGCCTTAGGACCATTCCCATGAATGGTAAACAACCGCCACACACAAGACTCACGCCTAGTGCGGGTAGTAGGGATTTCCTCTACCTCATTCTCATCATCCTCTTCTTCCTCCTCTGCATCCTCACTCCTGTTCCCCTCTTCAGGCCCTTGGGAAGGTGGTGGTGGTTGAGGGGGTGGGGGTGGTGCTGAAGCAGGTGCAGCACCAGGTGGCAGTAGTGCAGCCAGGGATGCCATCTCGATGGTGTAATCTGCAAGTTGCAGGAAAAATAGCTGTGCTCTGAAGAATAGCCAGAAACACAATGAGAATAAACTCTAGGGCGTGGTCTTTTATAGGGGTGCTTATATGCGTTTCGCGGACATGCGCGCAGTCCGCGGACAGATCGAACACAAAAAAAGGATCAAAAAGTTTCAAAAAGTATGTAGAAACTCATGATTAGTATGTGGGACTTGTGCTATGGTGAGTTTTTATTGAAAAATATTGTGGATTACTTGAAAATGTACTTTAAATTGTTTGGGGTCACACGAACAGTGTCTGCATTCAGAACACGCGATTAGTGTGGCCGCGGTCACATGATCCCTTCGCGAACATGTCCGCGAAGGAAGCGCCTGTCCGCAGGACACCAAATGCACGGATATTGGTTTGCGCGTGCGCATTGATGTTCTACGGAGTAATTAAAAGTGCGTCACACGTCAAACGAACATGTGTGGACACCGCGTGTGTTCTAGAACAGTTTCAACTTGCTAGCGAACACCACGGACAGGTATAGTGTTCTTTAGGCCACTTTAATTTTCGTTCCTTTACGAACATTTCGGGACATTGTGTGTGTTCTTAGAAGAGTTTCAACTTGCTAGCGAACAGTATGGGCAGTTATAGTGTTCTTCAGGACACCTCCATTTTCGTTTATTTACGAACATTTCAGGACACCAATTGTGTTCTTAGAACAGTTTCAACTTGCTAGCGAACAATACGGACAGGTATAGTGTTCTTCAGGACACCTCCATTTTCGTTTATTTACGAACATTTCAGAACACCCGCGCTGTCCGTGGACACCTACATTGTTTTTTTTTAAATAAAATGGAAACTAATTACAACACAATATAAAAATGTAACTTTATTTAACATATAATAATAATTTATGACAGAGAAGGTGAGGCAGAAACGGAAACAAAAACAGGTGAATTAGGGGTTTCAACATGATTGGTATCAGGTGAAGAAGGGATGGAAGTCGCATCAAAACGTTTTGGTTTATGGAGAGGGTTTGGGGATAATTGACTGGGATATGGTGAGGGGGGACAAGTTCATGTGGGGCAATGGTATGAGGTTTTTGTTTTAAAATGATCTTCAACAAAAGTTTTCAAATTATTAAAATTGGTCAACAATAAATCCATTTTTTTCTTTTATGCTGTCAAGCGTGTTATCCATAACAGTTTCTTCAGAGGTATTTTCTATTTTGGTATGCTCTCTACAAAAAAAATATATATATGTTAAATGTATATAAAATAATAATAATTAAATGTTTTATATTGTAAAGTGTTTACCATTAGTTTCACTATCTTGTGACATTTCCTCATGTGGGAAATGCTCCTCTAGCCATTCCAGAGTACTAGACATTTCTGTGAGAAAAAAAAAGATAATACCTTTTTTTATATCTAATACAGAAAATGTATAAATATATGAGTAAAATGAAGTACACTTACTATTTCAGGTGAGATATGTTCAAAGTACTTTGTAGGTCTGGTCTTGTTCTTAGTTGTGGAGTGTCTGTGAGGTAATTATGTTGGAAGCCAATTTATCTGCTTCTGGTATATTCCATTTTAGAACATATTGTATTTAAATAAATGGTAAGTGTGTTACATATATGGCTTACATTTCTTATGTATTACTACATATAATGTGTATGTGTCCTGCTTTTTGAATTTGTTAAATGTTCCTATGTTATGATATAACAATCAAACCTACCCTCCCAGAGTTTTTAGGTAGTAGTACTGTTCTCCGAACATGTCCGCGGACATTAAAAGAGTTCGCGGACATCAAGTTCAGTAGAAGAGGTTCAGTATGTTCCATATTACATGTACATAAAGTCAAAGTTATTATTGTTAAGTTGCGCTACTAAAACCCTATGAAATTCAGTGAAAAAACATTGTTAAAGGGACTTTATTGTTAAGTTGCGCTACTAAAAACCTATGAAATTCAGTGAAAAAACTTTGTTAAAGCGACGTTCTGATTAAATTGCGCTACTAAAAACCTATGAAATTCAGTGAAAAAACTTTGTTAAAGGGACATTATGGTTCCAAGTAAAACCGAAAATTCGCCAGTTATGGTAAGCTAAGCAACCATAACTCGCGCCACCACCGTGCACTGCTAAGACTAACACCCAGGACATCAAAGATGACATCACAAATGTTCCCGCTTTGGGAACCTGGGGTGCTAATGGCCTCCATCCCCCATTTCAGGGGCTGGAATGGGGGGATAATTGTCCAGAGACCTTGTTATCCACCCTCGCTTCGCTTGGGCTGATAACTTGGGCTGCTGGGCCAGTATCCACCAATCCAGTCCCTGGAACGGAGGATGAACGCCACAATATTCCCATTAGCATACCACAAAATGCAAATGGAAATGTTGGAAAATCTTATTGAGTCTATAGAAAATGCAGTTCTGAACTGTCCGCGAAGCAGAGATATTATTGTGAAGAGCAGACGGGTTCTCGGACATGCCGCGCGCCAGCGTATGGTCATTTGGCACTGTCCGGAAGGCACACAATGAAGTCAGATGTTCATAGATGTTTACGGATGCAAAACTAGTTGAAATAGTTTCAAAAAGTGTATAGAAGTGTTAAACATGATTCTAGAAGGTGGGAAATGGCAGAGTTCTAAGGTAACACTTTGTAAATTGGACACAAATATTGCTATATTGGGTAAGTATGACATTAGTAAGTTGTAGGAAAATAGCATGCACTGGTAAAAACCTATGAAATTCAATTAAAAAACTTGGTTAAAGGGACGTTATGGTTAAGTTGCACTAATAAAAACCTATGAAATTCAATGAAGAAACTTTGTTAAAGGGACGTTATGGTTAAGTTGCGCTACTAAAAACCTATGAAATTCAGTGAAAAAACGTTGTTAAAGGGATGTTATGGTTCCAAGTAAAACCGAAAAACCCCTGAAATTCGCCAGTTATGGTAAGCTAAGCAACCATAACTCTCGCCACCAAGGTGCACTGCTAAGACTAACACCCAGAGCATCAAAGATGGCATCACAAATGGCATTGTGAAGTTTAGTTAATGTTTAAGCACAGTTTAGTTAATAGATTTTGGTTTTAAGAACATTAAATAAGCGTTTGTAAGATTTGCAGGTAATCTCTGCTTTAGAGTATGGTACTATCATTACATTCGAACCATCCTCATTTCTTTTTTATATATGCAGTATAGTGACCTGCATTGGTTGTGGCTCCTGTGTGGTAGATTATACCTATTATTGTGAAGGTTTTCTTACCAAGTGATACTTGACCATGTGTGAATCCAGTCAGTTTGCAGTTGTTTTTGGTACCATCTGCATTGTAACGTAGAAGCATTAGTATTACGTATTTACCATGTGTTTGTATTAGTAAGGTGGAGCGATTATCCGAATTGCAGGTAGTACATAATCTACCATGGTTTGCATTTTGTACAAGTTGCTGAAATGGAACAGATTCACAATTAGGTATTGATACATACACAAAGCACTCATTGGGGATTTGTTCTTGTGTCACATTGTTGCACAGAGTGCATGTATGTTTCCACATGTATGAAATCTGGAAGATTTCATTTATAGGTATGTTTTTGTTTTCCAGTACATTAGACATTCTTGTGGATCTTCCTGTGAGTTTATAGTGAATTTCACCATTCCAGCACACTAGTCCAATTAATGTCTTATTCCATAAACACTATACATGTTGTCAGGATTGTTTGTTGTGTTTCTATGAAGTACTAACATTTGCAAACACAATTGGTCTGTACTGTATAAGTAAATGTTGTCAACAATTGGTGGTAATTGAAATAGAATATACATTGCTACATTTGCATAGCAACTTACACCAATTACATATGAAAGTTTAAATGGACCAGGTAGTTCTGTATCTGAGTGCTTTTTTTGGAGTTTGTCTTCCTTCTTTGAAGACTTACCTGGTTTAGTTTCCCTAATAGGTTCTTTTTTGATTGTGGTACTTGATGAAGTATTTGTTTCTTTTAATCTCTTTGGAGGATTTGTAGTGACATCCTGTTGCATTTCTGTTTGATTTAGTTTTCTTTCAGAACATTTTACTTTTTGTGGAATATGATATGTTTTTAGATGGGGGGTGTATAGTGAACAAAGTCTATTGTATTCTGAAATTCAAGGAATACCAGCGTTTTCTTTACTTGCATCAAAGTTGATTAGAAATAGACCGTCAAGTGTACGTAAGCGTGATAGTGCTACGTAGCTCATGCCTTCTTTAAAGACTGTGTTACCAATGTCTATCAATGCTTTGTCTAGGGTAAGACCTTGTGATTTATGAATGGTGACTGCGTATGCAAGAGTTAGAGAAAATTGTTCTCTGCGTACATACATGTCTTTGAAGAGAAGGAATTCGAGCTGTTGAGCGTCTTATCCTTTTCACTTCTGAAAGTTTGTCAAAGTGAATATTGACAAACTGAATGTTGTTGTCACGTGGGTATGTTTGAAAGCCAACACCTGTACCCGGTGCTCCATTAACTAGTCCTTGATCCACGTCAAGGTTACGTTTAAGCATTACTCTGCAATTTAAGGATAATTTTAATATTTTTTCCAATCCAGCTGTGTTGGAGATTGAATTTTCTAAACTATTTACACTCGTTGTGGCTTGTTCACACATGGGTAGTGTCATACCTTGTATGTCTAGTTTGTCTGTGGCGCTAATTTCAATTATTGGTTGCATTTCATTTTGTAACATTGTTTCATTGAATTTGAAACAGCTTGCAAGAGTTGGCATTAAGGCCATACAATTGATATTTTTGTGGGCTAATTGTTCCATAACATCCGTAGCACATGCATTATCGCCATAAAGTGCATGATTGTGCCGGGTTTTCAATATTGCTTGTGCTTCTTGAGATAATATACCAACTCTAATACTTTTTAAGATGTTGGCATAAGTGAGATCTGCGGATTGCTGCATTTTTTGTGTTAATTCTCTGTATTGGAAATGTTGCCAAAGGTTGACATTTCCAATGCTGCCAACAGTTTTACGGCAGAGTTTGTGTCCTAAGGTTTTAAAAATAGGCTCACCTTTCACTGGTGTCAATTGAAGAAGATCTCCGAAAGCAATAATGTGTTTTCCTCCAAAGAGCTCTTCGTAGTTTGTTTTGAGTACTTCTTGTAATCTGAGATGAATCAAAGCCAACATTAGGTTGGATACCATGCTCACTTCTTCTATTCATCTAATTTTCACTCTAGGTGGTCCTTGAACCTTATATATGAGTATTTGTTTTTATACTCTGCGTAGTTCCATTGCAGCTTCTGTAGAAAGTTTGTAATAGTCTAATTTGTTTTGGTGTTCTGCTGGCAGGAATAGTAATCGGTGTATAGTGACTCCGCCTATGTTGTAGGCAGCTAAACCTGTGGGGGCAGTGACAACAGCTGACAGTTTGTTGTTTGTCAATTGTTGAAGGGATTTACTGATGATTTTGATTAAGAATGTTTTGCCAGAACCAGCTTCAGCACTGACGTACAGTAGTATAGATTTGTAATTTTGGCAGGTCCATTCTTTGTTTTCATGTTGTACACCATGTGCAATTTCTTTTGTTACTTCTTCAAAAATGCTACGTTGCTTATTGTTTAGTTTTGATTGTAGTATAGTTAAGTCTTCTTTATCTTCATACTGACACATGGTGTTTTCTACTTCTGTCATAGCTAATTCTGCCTCATTTGTTATTAGTGGCTCTCCCAGTGGTTCTTGGCTCCCTGTTACAGAACGTTGACTACTGTCAGGAGTGCCCTTATCTAGTTGGGCACTGTGTTCTTCTTCGTGTTGCTGTTCATTGTGCAACATTGTTTTGTACTGTGTAAAGTTTACATCAGTTATAGTGCTTTCATTTGCTTTGAAAGCGTCTTCATAGGAGTCATAGTTATCTAGTATTTCTTCTTCTTTTCTCCATGGTTTAAAGAGTTGTAGCAAGGATATGTAATAAAGTTCTTTATGTTGAGGAGTCTTTAATGACAATTTGATATGATTAATTAAATTTGGTTTGGTGAGTTTTACTAAGCTGCCTTCGCAATTTGTCACTCTGTATTTAGCTTTTTTTTCATCTGGTTTTATATCATTTTTGTATGTGAAGTTTTGGGCTATGTGGTATAGACACATGGTTTCCAAAGTGGTACTTCTGTTTGGGTAGTATGTGTCCAGTAAATTGTTTGTTAAAATGTCTTGGCTGTTGGGATCATGTTTGGCTATTCTCTCTATATCTTCGTATGATTTTAGAACTCTTATTCTAGATTTAGCAGGACCAAGACTTAGCCATACTATATTTTCAGATTTTCCATACAAAGCAGTACCAGTTAAACAATCTGCTGCTTCATAGGAGCCACATGCTCTATGGGAGAGCATTTTTATGCCCAAGCTGTATAATTTTTGAGACAGTGTTTTGTCTGATGACAGGTCATTCCAGAGGTCTTGGAACTCTGTTTTTTCTGCTTTGGTTAAGTATGCTGTAGCATATCGTGCAACTGCAGTGGAATTGTCTGCAATGTACTGCCCATCTATGTTTGCATTCCATAAGTGGGCAATGATTGCATTGTAATCATTGATATATTTTTCTTCTTCTGTTCTTTTTATGTAATATGTATGTTTAGGTGATTTACCTTTAACACTATGTCTAACTGAAGACATGAAGTTGTTCACTTGACCTGTTTTTGTAACCGGTCTAGGGAAACCAAAGCGGCATTTGGTGTAGTATTTCCCTTTGTTTTTGTATTTGCGACGGCAATATTTGCCACATTTGTGTCTTTGACATTGCAAGAAGATCACTAGTTGTTGCTTCTGATGGAATTTCACATGTGACATATTTGTCAATAAACTGTAACACAGTGGCATCATTGTCGTGACCAAATTTAGGAGCATCTTTAATCCGTAAAAGCATGTGGATATGTGGTGCTCCTCTGGCTTGGTATTCTTTTCTCCAAAAGAAGTGTTGCACTTCCCCGAGGGGAGGAACAGTTGTATTACAAATAAAGTGTAGCGTAGCAATGAAGTGAAGGTGAAAATATCTTGAAACATTAACAGGATCTAGAGAACAAAGTTCTCCAGGTGTTAGTATATCTATGTTTGTTTTGTGTTTGTTTGATATGCGTAGGAAATCATATAAATCTTCCCATGCATATTCTGCACAACTTAATGTAACAAACCAGGTGGGTGGGCCAAGGTTTCTTATCATACAACGTACATCTCCATGACGTTGGAACCAATACTCTTTTGTACTATGCATGTTTGCTAATAGATTTGTAATATTTGATTGTAAAACCTCATCTTTCTGTTGCACTTTTTGTAATAATTGTGTAGCTGACATATTTTGAAAGTGGGATCCTGATTTTAATGTGTGTGCAACTCCGTAACATAAAGTTGCTAGTCCACTTTCAAAGAGTAGGTGGAATATGTATTCCACATTTTGTATAAATCTGGGATCCTCAGAATACATCCGTAACGAGCAGTATTCTGATGCTGTTATTTGAATAGGTCTATCATCGTACCTTCCTCCTTTGCCGGTAGGAAAGAGTAGAGGAAAAGCATGTGCTTCTATACTTTTTTCCCATATGCTGATTGGTGATCCTTTGTTTGACGCATTTGGTACGTTTCTATTGCATCTTCTACGGTGTCATTAGAGTGCAATGGATGAATTGTATAATGGTCTAAATTATTGGATATTGTAGCAGGATCAAGGAGCTCAAATTGACCAGCTTCTTGTGTCTCTTGAATTATTTTAGTGGTATCCTTCAAGTTTTCTTCAATATTAATTTCTTTGTAGTATTCATTATTGTCTTTTAGATATTGCAAGGCTTGTCTAACTTTATGTAAATCTACCAGTTGTTGCCAAATTGTTTTGTCTTTTGTAGGTACACCATTTACTAAGATAATTAAAGATTGATCCATGGGACATTGCACGACTAGAGTGTACACATTTTGTTTTAGATCTAATGGTAAATACACTACTTTTCCACAAATACCTTTCACTAAATCAGTGGGAGGTAATTTTGCTGTTTTTGGTTGAAGGCGTATTATTGCTTGAAAGGGGTGCACTGTTTGAATTATGATGCTCTCATATAAATTGAGTTGTTGTAGGGGTTTTGGTAGTGGAAATAATTCCAAATTATTTGTGATAGCACGTGAGTTTGGTTGTTGTCAAGTTTTGTAGTGCAGTAACTGCAAAGTATTAAGGGGTCAGTTATTTCGTATTTGTTTTCTGCAATAAGGTAGAGAGCTAATTCAAACCATTTACAATCTTCATTGTCTTCTATTTTGTATGTTAGGTCTACAGTTTTTGTGTTACTTTTATAAAAAATTCTAGGGCAACATACACACACATGGTTTGGTACTTCAGCAGATGTACTTTTACATTTCAGTATTTCTTTTTTGTATGTGTGTAGTAAAAGGTTGCCATGCATAGAATTGTTGCTAATTTGTTTTAAAGCTATTTCGTTCTGTAAGTGGCTTTCACTTCCAAAATATTTTTTCTGGATATAGTCGATTTCTTCAAGTAGGTCTTTTGCTGTACCATGTAGAAGAATGTTATTTAAATTGGCTAGTGCTAAAGCAGGACTTTTAGCATAATACAGTTTATAAACTAGATTTCTTATAGTTGAATGATGTGTTGATATCATTTTGATATAATGGAAGGTGGTTTTGCAAGTAGGTCCTGAAATGCAGGCCAATGAATGTCCTTGTAGTCCTGTGTACTTGCGCACTGGACAAGTATCCATATTTTGCAGTAATTTAATTTTGATTTTGTCTTTGCCTTTCACATGTTGATTGAGGAATTGGCGTAAAGACTTGAAAGATTTTTTGGGAATGTTACAGATTGACGTGCATGGCCATTTGTATACTAGACGTTCTGATTCAGTAGAATGGAGAGGTAATTCTAAGTTTTCTGGGGATATTTTTGTAAGCAGTATTTCTTGTTCCATTATGGAATTATTTACTTTTTCATAACCTCGTCCACTGCTATATATGGCAATTGTATTTGTTTGCTTTTGTTTGTATGCTTCTTCATTAAAATATGGTTCTGTGCTTGTAGTGTAACTCCACTCACCTCCACAGATACTTAAGAAGTTATTTCTGTTGACATTTTGTTTATTGAGAAGTCTTTATTGTAATTTAGTCATTAGTTTTGTTAGTGGTTTCATTTTGTTTAACACTAAAATAAATAATTTTCTTTTGAGAAGGTTTGCACTGTCTATCAACCCTTCTAAGATTAATTTCCTACGATAGGTTTTAAGGGTTGTGCCTGATTTCTCTCCTGTTTTCATAAGATGTTTAAGGACTCTGTGACGGAACATTTTTGCAAAAATACTTTTTTTGGTATGCTTACTTTGCACTATATCAAGATTTATAGGAGCAGTTTATCTGTAGTGGTAGCTGAATTTTTGTTAATTGTTTTCTGGTTCGTTTTACATTTTGATAGAGGAGGCAAGGTTTTCTGTACTTGAAGTTTGTTTTATTTTTCGCTAAATGACTGTATTAGCTGTTTAGTTTGAACTTTTTTGACAAATTCTGCTAGCGATGGATGCTTATTTTGGACACTTCTATTTTCATTTGCTCTGCTTCTGCGTTGCTTCCTACAGACTTGATTTTTGGTAGGCATTCTTTAGGGTCTGTTAAAAAAAAAAGTATGGGTTGGGGTGCTCTGCAATGTATGTGTGCTGCGTGCATGAGTGTCTGAGTAAGATGATAAAGATGTATGTGATGGTGTGTGATTATGCATTGGGCAACTACAACTCGTTGGGATGTGTACTCTTGAATTTATGTGCTACTAAACTGGGGTTCAGATGACAGTAGAAAGTAAGCTAGTGGTGTAGAGAAGTACAAATAGTAAATCTAATGATATACAATTAAAGCAGTTGTTTGTTCTATAATATCAAAATGCTAGGGGCTGAGTTGGGTCATTTGTGTGCCGAAAAATAGGAATGTGTGCACCATTCTGCTTGTAAATCTCTGTTTCAGAAATGGGGATTTGTTGACAGAATGGTGCACAATCTCTATTTTTAGAGGCAGAAATAGCATGAATTAACCTTACAGTGTGTTTGAGTAATATTACAAATATTATGGTGGAATTCGACTTACTTTTTTTCTGGAATGAGCATGTTTCTTCTTAGTTGTTCTTCGTACTTCAAATTCGGCTGCTTCTTTTCAGGAGAATGGCCTTCACTGCAATTGTAAATTAAACAAATTAGTAATTTTGTTTGTATATAGCACTGTTTTTAATTTAGACATTGATTTTTTTAATTGACATTGACCCTCAGCGCCTTCCGCAAAACCATAAAAACTATCTTATTCACATAAGATGCGTCGCACCAGTTGAATACATATCATATGTTCTTAATGCATAAGCTGTATTCTAATGACTAACTGTACCAACCAAAATATCAGTTCTATGCCTTGTGGAATTCATAATGTACCACTGAATGCCACTATTCCTGTAACTAAGCTCTTGCAAGTAACAGCGCCTAAATGCCCATCGGCTGCTTGCGCGCTATATAAATATAAATAAATAAATACATACATTTTTATGTTTTTGTACAAGTATTGCTTGATATTTGCACATACTGTGTGCATGCAATTTTGTTAGAGTATGTTAACTCTTTATATTGTACTTTAAACATGTTAGTTCAACATGCTTTGCAAATGTGTGTGTAAAAAGAAATTAAATAGCAGATAGGTTTGGAAGTGACAGTTGATTATAGGAGATGGAAAAAATGACAGTAAATTCATTTTATAGATTATACAAGCTAAAAGTCAGTTAATCTGTTTATATGAATCTATAAGAATTGTGCATGTACTATACAGAAAATATGCATACCTGTAGTTTGTGTTCATGCATATGGATATGCATGCAGCTGCAAGTAGAGATCTTGGAGACTTGTACAGTATTTCTTGTAGAAGCTGCTTTCCAATGATATGACACTTGTACTCGGAGAGATTAAGAGTACATTTGAAGTGCTGATCTATGATGATGCAGTAGATGTAGAGGTCTTGGATGTGATTGGTGGATGGTCGTGTGAATTCTTAGCTATTTCCAATGAGGGAGTAGCACAGAAAGTGGTAGAAGGACTGTCCATGTTACGATATGTCCGTGGACATGGCGGCGGTGGTGTTACATCTGGGGATTTTGGGGTGGGGAGGCATGCAAATGAGAATGAGCAGACCAAGGGATTGGTCAGTAAAGTTTAGTGGGTGTGTTGTGCCAGGAGAGTTTCTCAGATAATCTTTTTGCTGGCAGAAGAACAGATAGCTATGGCTATGTGTTTCAGAAAACAGATTGTTTGGATTTTGGGAGACTCGTGGATACATTGGTTGAAGGTGCATGCAGAAAGCTGTGGAGTAGCTGTAGATCTTGGATTCCCACATGTGGAAGTGCACTGGCATGAAGTACGTGGAATGAAGTGGTTGGACTTGGTACCTCTCTATGCTACTTTGGAGACAGAGCAACATCCAGACATAATTGTAATTCATTGTGGAGGGAACAGTTTAGGACATGTGTCTGGAATTTCTTTGCCATTTGCAATGAAAGAAGGACTTGAGAAGGTCATGGACATGTTTCCAAATTCTCAAGTAATTTTTTCACGGATTGCGCAGAGACAAATATGGCTTTGTTCTTCTTCATTTGGTCCACAAATGGAGAAAGCAAGACGCAATGTCAACAAGGCTGTTTGTGCCTTTCTAAGAGATTTTGGCATGTCCTCTTTTCACAATGAAAATATTATGTTTCGTAGCACATACATTTTTCGCAGAGATGGAGTCCATCTTACTTATGCTGGCAATCAGATTTTTCTGAGAAATGTACAAAATGCATTGCAACCTTTTTTGGAATTACAGCATCCATTTTGTAGTAGGTGTTGAGCATTTCAAATTTTTCAAACACAAACACCACCAAAAGGCTCTTTTCAGAGCTACCACTTCCTCTCAGACAAAACTGCAATGGTTATGATAGGGCAGCACCCCAAAATTTTAGATGTTCACGGACTGTCCGCGGATTTCTAAAAAATACACAGGGCCCTGCTTCATTTATTTTCACTTCTATTTTTAAACTGTGAAAGGCGGCTCTGAAAAGAGCCTTTTTTTTTGTTGATTTTTGTTGTTTTATATTTCTTTTGGTTTTTTATACAAGACACACTAGGTGAGGAGGGAAAAGGAGGGTAAGGGGGGGACACCAACCACGGGGATAAGAATGGGTGGGTGGAGAGAGGAAGATGTAGAGTGGGTTTTACTTGGATAGTGAGCAGATCTTCTCGTGCTCTGAGACCAGAGCCTCAAAAGCACTTTGAAGTCCTTCCCCCCTGCAGAGTACTGCGTCGCAGTACATACTCACAACTGTGACCCTCCAAAGGTAAGGGTCATCAGTATTGCGTATGGCCTGTGAGGCAGTTTGAGGAATACGCTTTCCCACAGGAGTGTTCCTTGTGGTGACAGGATCGGAAACGGAGGATGAAGTAGAGGAAGTCAACCTACTACGCTCCTCGCAAGGTACAACCTTGCGAATGGCCCCAGTGTGGAATGACTTTAGGCGTTGCTTCATGGTAGTTGTCCCAAAGCTGTATAAACCAGGCCTCCCGCAACTGAGTACCATTTTGCACTCTTTGCAGGTGACTCAATTCGCACGCGCCTTAGGAACATTACCATGAATGGTAAATAACCACCACACCCAAGACTCACGCCGAGTGCTGGTAGTAGGGAGTTCCTCTACCTCATTCTCGTCATCCTCTTCATCCTCTGCATCCTCACTCCTGTTCCCCTCTTCAGGCCCTTGAGGGAGGTGGTGGTGGTGGAAGGGGTGGGGGTGGTGCTGAGGCAGATGTAGCACCAGGTGGCAGAACTGCAGCCATGGATGCCATCAGGTTTCAGATTAAAATCTGGAAAGTTGGCTGGAAAATGCACTGTGTTCTGTAAGATAGCCAGAAATACAATGAGAATGAGCTCTAGGGTGTGGCCTTTTATAGGGGTGCTTGTGCGCGGTTTGCAGACATGCGCGCTGTCCGCGGACAGATCGAACACCAAAAAAAGATTTTAAAAGTCCCAAAAAGTATGTAGAAACTCAGGATTATTATGTGGGACTTGTGCAGTGGTGAGTTATTATTGAAAAATATTGTGGATTGCTTGAAAAGGTAGTTTTAAATTGTTCTGGGACACAAACAGTGTTCGCAGTCAGAACACACACTCAGCGTGGGTGCGGTCATATGATAGCTTCGTGAACATGTCCGCGAAGGGAGCGGGTGTCCGCAGGACATCAAATGCACTGAAACTGTTTTGCGCACGCGCATTGGTGTTCTACGGACACTGTTCGGGTCCTGCAACTAATTAAAAGTGCGTCACAAGTGAAACGAACAATTACGGACAGGAGTTTGTTCTTAGAACAGTTTTAACTCGTTTGCGAACAATACGGACAGGCATAGAATCCTCAGGACACCCCATTTTGCTTATTTGCGAAGATCCCGGGACACTTGATTTATTCTTAGAACAGTTTGAACATGCTTATGAACAGCACAAACAGGTCTAGCGTCCTCAGGACACCCCGATTTTGTTTATTTACGAATATTTTAGGACACCGTTTGTGTTCTTAGGACAGTTTCAGCTTGCCTCCGAACAATACGGACAGGTACAGCGTCCTTAGAACACCCCCATTTTGTTTATTTACGAACATTTCAGGATACTGCCTGTGTTCTTAGAACAGTTTCAACTCGCCTGCGATCAATACGGATAGGTCTAGCGTCCTCAGGACACCTCCATTTTGTTTATTGACAAACATTTCAGGACACTGCATGTGGTAATTTGATTCCGAACACCAGCTCTGTTCTTAGAACAGTTTAAACTTGCATGCGAACATTACGGACAGATATACTGTCCTTAGGACGCTCCCATTTTCATTTCTTTATGGACATTCCGGACACCCACGCTGTCCGCGGACACCTGAACTGCTTTTTAAAAAAAGACAAGAAATGAATTAGGACACAATATAATAATTTTACTTTATTTTATATGGATGTTAAATTTATGACAGAGAAGGTGAGGCGGAAACTGAAACAAAAACAGGAGAATTGGGTGTTTCAATAGGATTTATATGAGGTGAAGAAGGGATGGAAGTCTCATCAAAATGTTTTGGTTCATGTAGAGGGTTTGGGGATAATTGACTGGGATATGGTGAGGGGGGACAGGTACATGTGGGACAATGGTATGTAGTTGTTGGTTTCAAGTGATCCTCCACAAAGTTTTTTAAATTGTTAAAATTTGCCACGAGTAGGTACATTTTTTCTTCTATGTGCTGAAGAGTCTTATCCAATGCTTCTTTTTCTTTAGTATTTTCAATTTTTGTATGGTCTGTACAAAAAAAATGTATATGTTAAAAGTATATAAAATAATATTTATTAATTCGGTTATATAGTAAAGTGTCTACCATTAGGTTCACTATCTTCAGACATTTCCTCACGTGGGAAATGCTCCTCTAGCCACTCCAGAGTACTAGACATTTCTGTGAGAAAAAAAAACATAATATCACGTTTTTTGTATCTAATACAGAAAGTTTACAAATATATGAGTAAAATGCAGTACACTTACTAACTTCTGGTAAGGTGTGTTCTTACTGGTCTGTAGATCTGCTGTTGCTCTTAGTTGTGGAGTTTCTGTGAGGTAATCATGTTGGAAGACTATCTTTCTTCTTTTGGTATATTCCATTTTAGAACATATTGTATTTAAATGAATGGTTAATGTGTTATATATATGGGTTACACTTCCTATTTATTACTACATATAATGTGTATGTGTGCTGGTTTGTGAATTTGTAAAATGTTCATATGTTATGATGTAACAATTAAACATACCCCCCAGACTTTTTGCGTAGTGGTGCTGTGTCCGCATATTTCCGCGGACATTAGAAGAGTTCACGGACATCAAATTCAGTAGAGGGGGTTCAGTATGTTCTATGATACTTGTACATAAAGTCAGAGATATTATTGTTAAGTTGTGCTACTAAAAACCTATGAAATTCAGTAAAAATACTTTGATAAAGGGACATTATGTTTAAGTTGCGCTACTAAAAACCTATGAAATTCACTAAAAAAACGTTGTTAAAGAGACGTTGTGGTTCCAAGTAAAACCGAAAAACCCTTGAAATTCGCCAGTTATGGTAAGCTAAGCAACCATAACTCGTGCCACCACCGTGCACTGCTAAGACTAACACCCACGATTAATTTGGTTGATGAGATTTAGATTTTCATGTCTCACCAGACAACCTGTATCCATATACTTTATGCCATCCTCTTTCATTGTTACCTTCCGGACTACGGTATGAAGGGCGCGGGGTGCCTGCAGCTGTTTCTTTACCTGGAGGGACATCGCAGCCAGCCATGTTGGAGTGTTAAGCCACACCCCCTCCTATACTTACTGTGCACCCTGGCCCGCTGTAGCTTGCGATGGTGTGAGGGCGCAGGGTGCCTGCAGCTGTTCTGTCCCTGGAGGGACACTGTAGCCTGCCACGTCAGAGCGCTAAGCCCCACCCCCTCCTATATTTAGTCTGCACCCTGGCCCATCAGGGTGCAAGGGCGCGGGGTGCCTGCAGCTGTTTCTGTCCCTGTAGGGACACAGTAGCCTGCCACTTTGAAGGGCTAAGCCCTGCCCCCTCCTATACTTACTCTGCACCCTGGCCCGTCAGGGCTGAAGCCCTCAAGGGTGCAAGGGTACGGGGTGCCTGCACTGTTTCTGTCCCTGGAGGGACACAGTAGCCTGCCACATTGGAGCGTTAATCCCTGCCCCCTCCTGTACTTACTCTGCACCCTGGCCCACCAGGTCTGAAGCCCAAAAGAGTGCAAGGGTGCAGGGTGTATCACACCACAGGGGTGTTTCACAAAAACAGGGAGTGAGGCCCTGAGCATGGGAGGTGGACTACTCTGGAATATTCCATCTGCAAGGTCTGTAAGGATTGCCCCAACTGGCAGCAAGGTGAGAGCTGGGCTGTGGTCTGTCATGGTGGGCATTCAACCAGCTTCAAGCAGCTGAGAAATGTTCGACCAGCTTCAGGCAGCTGAGAACCGTTGAGACCATATTTCTTGGCTCCCCTGTACCAGTGACTTGGTTTGGTTTGGTTTGGTTTGGTTTGGTTTGGGCACTGATGCAGAAATGGCCGGAGCTGCAACTGCAGAGGTGGAGGAACTCTCCCCTTTCCCCATCTTACTCTCTAAATCTGCCCTTTTGTCCTACCTGCAAGCCCTCTCTGTCTCTAAAGTGAATCATATGTTTAAAGTGGGCTGAAGAAAAAGGAGGGTTACCAGGCAAAGGGATAAGGAAGGGCCATGGAAGCAGAGTTCCCCCTGTGGCTACCAGAGTGGGCAGGGTACTTGTCCCGGCGACTGTTGACACTATTCTTGACCCAGAGGGGGCAAGGGGGTCAGCTCCTGGGCACACCATGATCTACAGCCACAGCTTCAATGGGGAGTGTCTCCCACCACATGGGTCTACTTTGCCTGACCTCACCCCAGATGAACATGAGCCAACACCAACCTGTTAACCCCTGGAGGAAGTCTCGACCACATGGCCACTGCTGATCTTCTTGATATCCTGGGCAATGGCTGCGAGATGATCACCCTGGGCATAGCCAAGCTCATTGGGGGTGTGAACCAGTTGCCCCATCACTGGAGTCTACTGTGCCCTTTACATCTCCTGGGCTGTCACCAAGGCCCGTCCCTAGTACCACCTGTCTGGTCCCGAGCCATGGATGGCATTCGCCACTGAGGCTGCTCATCCAGATATATGTGTTCAATGTACACCTAGCACTTCTCACACACTGCATTGCAGCACTCTGCCCTAACTTCCAGTGCTATGCAGATGACACTCAGCTCATCTTCAGGCTGCCCTCAGCCACCTCCTCTCCCTCTCTCATCTCTGACTGTCTGTCTGCCTTCCAGGAGTGGTGTGCTTCCAATGATCTCTGCCTTAATTCCAGTAAGACCGAGATTCTCGTCATTGGCACACCCACTCCCTCCTTTCCTCTCACTCTCTGGCCAGCCTCTCTTGGCCTTCCTCCTGCTCCCACCTGAGAGGCAAAAAACCTTGGGCCATATTCGGCTCCACTCTCTCCTTCTCTCCCCACATCTCAGATGTCTCTAAGAAGTCACACTACCAGCTGCACCTTCTCAGAGGTATTCTTCTTTTCCTCTCCTTCCCCCAGAAGCTCACTGTCTCTAGAGCTCTAGTTCTCTCCAGGCTTGACTATTGCAACAGCCTCTTTCTAAATCTGCCTGCTTCTACCCTCCACCCTCTGCAACTCATCCCGAACAGGACAGTGAAACTTGTCCTTGGCCTCAAGCCCAGGGATCGTATCTCTCGAGGACTGAAATCTTTGTACTGGTTCCCAGTGGCTGCAAGGATTAAGTTCAAAACCCTCTGCATTGTCCACAAGGCCTTCTGGGGCCTGGGGCATCTATACGTTCAACTCTCTCTCCCTAAATATCTGCCTTCTTGAGCTCTTCGCTCATCCGCCTCCAACTTCCTCAGGGTCAGTCGCTTCTCCAAGCTACGAGTTGGTGGTAGATCTCTTTCTTCGGCTGGGGCCTTCCTCGGGAACAGCCTCCCTGCCTCCCTGAAACTTAAGGAGAATCATCTCCAGTTCCAGAAGCACCTCAAAACCTTTCTCTTTGCTTCTGCTTTCTCTCCTCCTGTCCCCTGCTGACTTCCTTGCTGATATTAAGACTGCTCTGGCTACCTGGCCACCCTCTGATCTCGGGCCCAGGTCCCCCCTGCCAGTCGCTTACCTGCACTGCCTTCTGGCAACCCTCGCACTTCGGGACTGTTTCTGTACTCCTTCAGTCCCACCACCAGCACTTGACACCTGATGTCTGCTCTTACCCTTGCACTTGCCATCTGCTACTCTGTAACTTACCTACTGTTATTTATTCTATTACACTTGTACCGCGCTGTACCCCTTCCCCCTCCCCATGCACTTGCGCGATATGAATGACACCTAGCCTAGTATGATCGTTGTCTGTTTTCCCTCTGTTCCCCCTCAATTGCCTCGTCACGCCTTGAAACACTTGTGTATAGGCGCGTTATAAATGCCATATCATCTCCTATCCTCCATTTTCTCCTGTCCACCCAGCAGGGGACCCAACGTACCTGGGTCTGGAAGGACCTTGTGAGGGAAAGCATCCTTTTTAGCCCCCCATGCAGCACTTGGAGTGTGTCCACATCAGCTGCACTTTCTGGAGCTAGCTCCTTCCTATGACTAATTCCATTCAGGGCCCCCAAGATCTATACCCAAGGGAACTAGTCCCTGCAGCCCCGCCACCCAAAGAATTAAACACTACCTCTGGCTGCTCCTGCGACTGTGTGCTTTCTGAACTGGCCGACATCAAAAAACAACTATCGGCTTTGCTTAAGGGTGCGATAGAAGCCAGGGGGAAGGGAGGGGCATGGAGGGCTGGAGAGGGCCTACTGGGGGATGGCCATAGGGATTTGGGCCCAACTGTTGACGCGGGATTGTATCCCCTGTGCCTTCATCTTTCCTTTGCTGATCGTACCCCGAACAATCCAACCTCGAAGAGGCAACCAGAGGTTGTCCAATCCCCAATCCCAAATGTACAGAGGTATCCACCTAAGGCGCCCATCCCAGGGTTTGAGCCCTCATCTTGGGAGATGCATGCCCTGAGGAACCCGGGCACCAGGCATTCTGTTGGGAGGGCAACTAATGCACGCAACCCCTGCACTGGGAGGCCTCCGCTTAGGCACAATGACCAGTGGGCCTAGAAGATCTACCATGTTTTTCATGGGGTACTAAAACTGTCTCTTGATAGAAGAGAACCAAGGGATGCCCTTCGGAACAAATGTCTCCATTGGTTACACTCTGTAGGGGACTGTGCATTTGTGACCAAGGATGCCATGGTGGAGTGCATTAGACTACCTAATGATAAATCTCCTGATTCTGTCAAATTGTTTTTTTGGTATGATCATATGGCAAGGGATGTCTTGAGAAAATGTAATGGGCATGGGTGGATTCAAAGAACCGTGATTGTAGCCTGCCCCTCCTACTTCTCTGATTTTTCAGCTTTTCCTGGTGATTCCACTAGCAAGGGACCCCTCTCTGTGGCGAATCGTACCCTTCTGGTCCCCTGGCAGTTCGGGAGTCAAGGAAAGTTACTGCAAATGTGAAGACCTATTTGGATAATAGGTATCAATTAAACTTGTTTTCAAAATGTCTGTGCTATCAGATACTCTTTAAGCTAACTTCAATTTCAGTCATAGAATTTAGTGCCCGTTTTTGGCTAATTGCAGGACCAAGACTTAGCCAAATGAGGTTGATGCTACATCAATACAGAGGCAAAATAGTAAGTAAATTGTCAGCTTGGTAAAAAATGCTCCCCATTCCCATTCGAGCCTAACCTGAAAAGGATGACAGTTTGCAATGCAATCACCTCAAACATGTTAAACCTTTGAAGAATAACTGGAATTTTGGGCACATCCATTTTATTTAATGGAATTGTTCCTCTTTTTAAAAAACTGTAACAGTATTTGTACACAAATAGTGCATCATTTGTAATCACTCGCTCTTCTACAAACAAATACACCTTAAAGTCTTTCCAAACACTATTGCAATGGTCTGTTACTTTGTCTTCTATGCACAGTTTGTTTATTCGTTTTTTATAGAATCAGCGTTGGGTCACACAAACGTACTCAGGTTTTTCACTTGAAAAAGACTCAAGAAGTGGCATTCCTTGGCCATACATATGAAAATTAGATCCTTTGAAAGTGTAGCATCATCATGGCCAATTCTGACAAGTGGTCCTTCTAGATTCAAATCATATTTGAAATCAGATTTGTTTACCAACTCAGATAGTTCCAGTAGTCAACACCCTATTTAACAGTACAAGTGACATACATGGTGTTTTGCACACATACAGTTTAAGGATTAGATACCTTATTTTGCTCTGATGTTCAGGGAGCATGCATATATGGTGAAACTGACTATCACATCTTCATTTCTCAAGACAGGTTATAGTGTGCCCCAGAAGTCCATTTTTCTCACAGACTTCCCAGTCATCAATTCTCTGATGGATCTTACTTTGTCGTAGTACATTTTCATGTTTGTGTGATAATTGCAAGAATTTCTTTATGACTCTATAAGAGTACTTGTCAATATTAGACACGGAAGTACATTTCCATGCTAGATTTTCTTTTTTTACTTGTTTTGAACACTGCCCTAATCTATCTTCTTCCTTTGCTCTCAATGTACTGATTTCTTCCCTTTCAGAAATCACATTACCTTTCAATTCATATCCTCGTCCATTTTCTGCAATAGCAATGGTCACATTGCATTTTTGAATGAAACTCTCTTCACTGAAAAATCTTTCTGAATTTTGTAAAGTGTGTATCCAATCTTCTTCGAACACATCACAAAAGGTTTCTTGGGTAATTACGAAAATGCATTGAATGTTTTCATAGAATCCCATGGTGATTGTTTTCAACTACTTTAAATTGTTCAAAATAAACAATTTCCTTTTCACATGACAAGCCTTTCCAATGATTGACTCTAATTTCTTTTTTTTCAAGAAACACTTCACATGAACACGATTTGATTTCACACTTCTCCAAAGATTTGAAAAAACACAAGAATTACACTTTTGTAATGCACATTCTTAATCCTGTCTCTTAAAAGTAAAACATCTCCTGTTTCTTCATTTGCTCTAATGATGTTAATGCACACTTTGTATTAATAGTCTTACTTGAAATCAATGTGTTTCCACAGGGTTCTGTAGTTGACATGGCTTCTCTCTCAAACTCTGCATTTTCACATAGTTGCTCTTTACAATACATTTCCAAATTACTCACATTACAGCCTTGTATAGAACATGAAACGGCAGCCTCAACATTTTCAAATATAGAAACTTTACTTCCCTGCAACTTATTTTCCTTTGTTCTGTGGTGTGAAGTTGGTTCCTTTAAAGGCATTCTTGGTGTACAATCTATAAAAAAAGAACAGAATACGTAAACTCCAAGACAAATGTACAGGCATATATAGCTTCGAATATACAATCAGTGTAATATATGCAATTAAAAACTCTACCTAACAGAATAAAAAGAATGTAAATACTGGTGATTGGAGGAAGCATGGGAGCTCCTAGAAGTTAGGTATGCTCACCACAAAATACTGCAGTTCTGAAATAAAAACGAATACTTTATGCACAATACCTTCTTTTTAGTCGTTCTGCTATTAAGTTGTTATTCAGTGCCAACTGTAGGACAAAAGTTATGATTTGCAAAACAGGTAAGAGGCATATATCATATAAAAAGGGGCACATATTTGAAGGGTATTGTTTGTTTACGTACCCATCCCTTCATGGCCCATACTAATGCCTTTACCCATTCACTCCAACTAACTACCACTGTACATGAAAAATACATCTTCCTGGTAAGTTTTGCACTCGCCCTATCAGTCATCAACATCAACAATTAGTCTGCCAGAATTTTTTTAAACCATTCTACAAAACACAAAACTGATACATTTTTGTTTTTAGTGTTTACTGTTGTAATAAAAAGGCCATACTCAAGTTTAGTTATGTCATTTGAATTATATCTTGTGCATTCACTAAACTCCTTTTAAAAACAATCCGGGTCAAATCCAGCACGTTCACCTTCAAGTATTACACTTTTGCCAGATAGTGCCATCAAATGCTTAGTTAAGCACCCTACTTTTCAAGTGCGTATTGCTTACACTAATATAAAATCAGATGTAAGAAAATGAATTGGTTTTGGGACACCAAAAGTACAGTCCTCATGACTAATGCTTTTATGCATTCCATGTATGCCACAGTTCACGTCCAAGCATTTGTATGAAAGAGAGGGCAGAATTAACAATACTTGCATTTACATTGCTCCCTTCTTCTATGTCATACAAAGGATCCAGGATGTGTGCTGAAATGGATTAGCAATGTTAATCACAACTTAAAGGCTCTGCAACCTATAGCTTTCGATATGCTTGGGACTACAAATCCCATATTACCTCAATATTCATGGTACCAGCTAAGGTTGATGGAAATTGTACTGCAAAATTTATGACAGCAAAAGTTTGCAGAACCCTAACGATCTTTATTGGATTGTTATAATCCATTCCAATTGTATACGCTTGGAGTTTGAGTAGACATGGGAAATGCATGTCTCAGGTACTGCAGTAGTGGTTTTAATTGTCCATTGATGGTGCCAGCTGCAAAATGGTGAAAGTACCTGAACATATAATAGCAGTGGCTGCCAAATGTCTAATATTAATACATGTTCTAAAACTGTTGCCTTTGCCAATGCTTTTTTAAAACTGTATACTGTATATAAACATGCAGAACATCCCATAAAGCAGGCACCCCCATAGGGATCCATTGTGTATGCATGGCCTGGCAAGCCTAGAACGGAATGTATACAATTATAATTACACCTTCCCCAACAGATTCCCATGTTGTGCAGGAATTAATTGGATGTGGGAACATTGCTTACCATGTACTAACAACCGTTCAGAATTCCAATTACATGCGTCCCAACATACAAGCATGTCTGTGAGGGTTGAGTTTCTATTATGAGCGCTCTTTATCATGTACGTATGCCCACTCATTAAACTGTGAGAAGCATGGAATTTATATCCACATTAATGAACACACTCCTCCAAACCTTTTAATTATGACTGCACCTACACATTCATTATAGCATTTTACTACACCACCTTCTCATCCTTTGCTGTAAAATCTGTTGTAAATGAAAGTGTCCACCTCTCTCACACCTCAACAGAAACAGCCCCTAAAAAGACACCAGCAACACCCATGACTTAATCTGATTAAGGACAGACAGTGCACTTGTAAAATGAAGTTGATTTGTAATTAAAGTAATGTATTCCCTGCATAGGTTTTTAAAGTTAGACCAGTATTATTACTTCTTGTATGCCCTACTCTCTATAATTCTAAATGAGCATTGCTTACTTCTAAATACTTGTTTTATTCTAAACATATGTGCTGCAGTCAATTCTTTTTGTAAAATAATCTCACTACTAAACACTACATTCTCCTCTTTATATCTGTGCATTACAATACACTACCAACACCTTTTATAGTGCTAGGCTGTAATGATTATTGACCAAACTCATTAAAACAGAAACACTCTTTGTAGAAGCACACATACAGCAAACTGTAACCTTTCTTAGGTACCACATTTCTGACTTTAAATACAAAAAAAGTGAAAGATGAATGATGTTCATTTTATGCAACTGAACTAAGTCAGCCCCTCAGATCTGTAACTGCTCAAGAACATTAGCATAATTCTCACGGTCAGGTTCTTTAGTGATCCACAGATTTTCAAAAGAGCCAAGCATACGCCATAAGAGCAGTAGTCTTTCTGCAATCAGAATGACACTTCAAATCAAAATGGTGCCAATGAAACTGCTCAAAAAACAATGACAATGAAAGAGGACTAACTATCCCAATTTAATAAAATGTCGGAAACATTTTCACTTCAACCCATCACATAAAATAACACAATAAAAACAATCAAACCTACAAATTACAAATACAGAAAAAACGAATACTTGAATTTACAAATATGCATGCACTTTCAAGAAAACAGTGAGACTGCAGACACGAGGGATGAAAGTAAAACTATGTTCGAATAGGTGATTCATTGGTGTTTTGGTTAATCAAGTATTGAATTATCTTACATGTTGACATTTACTTGAATTGACTAGATTTTAGAATTAAACAGTTTGAAATGCGAGGAATGTGATGGTGCCAGATTTTTCTAAAACGATTTTCTTTGGGAAGCAGAGAGCAGCCAGATGTCATACTCATTCATTGTTGAGTTAATGATTTGGAGGATGTACAAGAGATGTCTATGAAACAAGATTTGGAAGTGGACACACCAAATTGAATTGCAAAATGGAGAAATCATGACAACATGTTAATAAAGTCATTTCTGCTTTCATCATAGATCACAAACAGGTGTGCACATCCAAAAACAACATCCAGTGTTGCATGCCTAATATTTATAGACATGATGGAGTACATTTAATTGATGATGGAAAGCACTGTCGCTTGAGAACAAAGTCAAAAATCCAACTTTGTAAAAAAACTATAATCAATATGCCCCAAAACAGTCCTTTTAAGGACTACTATTTCTGCTTCTTTGGGGATTTGCACAGCCCGTTGTTGCAAATATGAAAGGCAGCCCCCCATTGGTCGGTCAGATTCCAGAGGCTATGCAGCACCCATTATCCCCATGAAAAAACACAACGTACTACTGGTCGACCCAGAATCACTGCTATTGTACACACACAGGCCGATTCATGGAATAAATGTGCGCCGAAAATCCCGGCGCAGAGGGGCCAATACGTGCGCTGCGCCGAAAATTAGCGAAAAGCGCAGGGAAACCAGCGCACGTCGATTCATGGAAGTCCGTGCGCAAGAAAAGCAGAGGACGTGCGCCGAAAAAGCGCGCGGCGCAGGCCGGCGCACAGGTCAACCAACGTCGTGCGCCACGGCCACTGCGCTATCACTCCGAGCGCAGCGCACAGCTCTAAAGTAGGCGGAACACAGGGCGGGACACTCGGAATGGGGAATAAAATGGGGCACAACACTCGGAATGGGGAAGAATGTGGGCGGCACGGGAAAGTATAGGAGGCAAGTGCGCGGAACGCCCACACGCTCGCATACAACACGTATTCATGGAATAGAATAGGGCAAAAAAGCGCACGCTCAAAGCAGCGCACAGGCACAAACAGGCACAAACACGACCGCCACAAGAAAGCAGGCGGTAGCGTCTCTGCGCCTGCAAGAAATGTGCGCTAAAAGGTGCGCCAACAAATAGCACCTATATACAGACATGATCAATGTCCAATACTGTGGCCCTCCAGGACAAATGACGTACAAAGGGGTACCCACAAACACAGACACGCGCTGAGAGAAAAAATAAACGTGTGCGTGCATACCGGGGTGCGCGGGAAGTTCCACACGCGATATGGCCGTGTACGTGGATTTCAGGGGTGCGCGGGAAGTCCCACACGCGATATGGCCGGGTACGTGGATTTCAGGGGTGCGCGGGAAGTTCCACATGCGATATGGCCGTGTACGTGGATTTCAGGGGTGCGCGGGAAGTTCCACACGCGATATGGCCGTGTACGTGGATTTCAGGGGTGCGCGGGAAGTTCCACACGCGATATGGCCGGGTACGTGGATTGCAGGGGTGCGCGGGAAGTTCCACACGCGACATGGCCGGGTACGTGGATTGCAGGGGTGCGCGGGAAGTTCCACACGCGATATGGCCGGGTACGTGGATTTCAGGGGTGCGCGGGAAGTTCCACACGCGATATGGCCGTGTACGTGGATTTCAGGGGTGCGCGGGAAGTTCCACACGCGATATGGCCGGGTACGTGGATTGCAGGGGTGCGCGGGAAGTTCCACACGCGATTAGTCAGGGTACGTGGATTTCAGGGGTGCGCGGGAAGTACCACACGCGATATGGCCGGGTACGTGGATTGCAGGGGTGCGCGGGAAGTTCCACACGCGATATGGCCGTGTACGTGGATTTCAGGGGTGCGCGGGAAGTCCCACACGCGACATGGCCGGGTACGTGGATTTCAGGGGTGCGCGGGAAGTTCCACACGCGATATGGCCGTGTACGTGGATTTCAGGGGTGCGCGGGAAGTTCCACACGCGATATGGCCGGGTACGTGGATTGCAGGGGTGCGCGGGAAGTCCCACACGCGATATGGCCGGGTACGTTGATTTCAGGGGTGCGCGGGAAGTTCCACACGCGATATGGCCGGGTACGTGGATTTCAGGGGTGCGCGGGAAGTTCCACACGCGATATGGCCGTGTACGTGGATTTCAGGGGTGCGCGGGAAGTCCCACACGCGACATGGCCGGGTACGTGGATTTCAGGGGTGCGCGGGAAGTTCCACACGCGATATGGCCGTGTACGTGGATTTCAGGGGTGCGCGGGAAGTTCCACACGCGATATGGCCGGGTACGTGGATTGCAGGGGTGCGCGGGAAGTCCCACACGCGATATGGCCGGGTACGTTGATTTCAGGGGTGCGCGGGAAGTTCCGCACGCGATATGGCCGGGTACGTGGATTTCAGGGGTGCGCGGGAAGTTCCACACGCGATATGGCCGTGTACGTGGATTTCAGGGGTGCGCGGGAAGTCCCACACGCGACATGGCCGGGTACGTGGATTTCAGGGGTGCGCGGGAAGTTCCACACGCGATATGGCCGTGTACGTGGATTTCAGGGGTGCGCGGGAAGTTCCACACGCGATATGGCCGTGTACGTGGATTTCAGGGGTGCGCGGGAAGTTCCACACGCGATATGGCCGGGTACGTGGATTTCAGGGGTGCGCGGGAAGTTCCACACGCGATATGGCCGTGTACGTGGATTTCAGGGGTGCGCGGGAAGTTCCACACGCGATATGGCCGGGTACGTGGATTGCAGGGGTGCGCGGGAAGTCCCACACGCGATATGGCCGGGTACGTTGATTTCAGGGGTGCGCGGGAAGTTCCACACGCGATATGGCCGTGTACGTGGATTTCAGGGGTGCGCGGGAAGTCCCACACGCGACATGGCCGGGTACGTGGATTTCAGGGGTGCGCGGGAAGTTCCACACGCGATATGGCCGTGTACGTGGATTTCAGGGGTGCGCGGGAAGTTCCACACGCGATATGGCCGTGTACGTGGATTTCAGGGGTGCGCGGGAAGTTCCACACGCGATATGGCCGGGTACGTGGATTGCAGGGGTGCGCGGGAAGTTCCACACGCGATATGGCCGGGTACGTGGATTGCAGGGGTGCGCGGGAAGTTCCACACGCGATATGGCCGGGTACGTGGATTTCAGGGGTGCGCGGGAAGTTCCACACGCGATATGGCCGTGTACGTGGATTTCAGGGGTGCGCGGGAAGTTCCACACGCGATATGGCCGTGTACGTGGATTTCAGGGGTGCGCGGGAAGTTCCACACGCGATATGGCCGGGTACGTGGATTGCAGGGGTGCGCGGGAAGTTCCACACGCGATATGGCCGGGTACGTGGATTGCAGGGGTGCGCGGGAAGTTCCACACGCGATATGGCCGGGTACGTGGATTTCAGGGGTGCGCGGGAAGTTCCACACGCGATATGGCCGTGTACGTGGATTTCAGGGGTGCGCGGGCACTTACACACGCAAGTACGTCAGCGCACCTGTATGCCTGCTGCGTGGGAATTTCCACACGCTATTGGAGTGGGAACTAGATTCCAGGGGTGCGAGGGTCACACGCTCGCCTAGAACACGCACAAGGCATTAATTTGCGCACTTATCAATAAACAAGCCAGATGCCAGGATGAACATACCGTTCCTAGCAGCAGTGGCAGTGGGCTACCAAAGGAGGAGGAGGAGGAGAGTCAGGGCCAGAATATTCACACCCAGAACCAGCCTATTCGGGATGCCTGATGACCAGGTGTATGGGAGGTACAGGTTTCCAGCACACATCATACTGGACCTGGTCAGTGAGTGGGAGGATGACCTCACATCACCCACCCTGTGCTCCCAAGCACTCAGCCCCCTGCAGAAGGTCCTGAATGTACTGCACTTCTTGGCCACTGGATCCTTTCAGCGGACAAGTGCCATAGTGGGTGGTGTGTCACAGGCCATGCAGTCACGCTGCCTACACCAGGTCTTGAACATCATCACTGCACGGCCATCAGTCCGCAGGCACATATATCTCCCCAGGACTCATGCAGAAAGGCGGACGTGCATCCAGGAATTCTATGGTGTGGCTCAATTCCCCAAAGTGCTTGGTGCAATTGACTGCACACATGTGGCTCTACGTCCACCCAGGGCAACAGAGCACATCTATAGAAACCGCAAGCACTGGCATTCCATCAACGTGCAAGTTGTATGCAATGCCAAGGGAATAATCACATCAGTATATGCCAACTATCCCGGGTCCACCCACGACAGCTTCATCTACAGAATGTCTACACTATGCCGGGACCTGGAGGCTGGCCAGCATGGAGATACATGGCTGCTTGGTGAGCATGAATGCCACTGCACATGCATGCATGTCAGATACTGGGTCATGACACAACACCACTAATGATACCCATCACCACCTCCGCAGGGGACAGTGCCTACCCTATCAGCCCCCACATGATGACCCCAATCCGGAACCCCACCACGCCACCCGAGGTAAGGTACAACACAGCCCACATTGCAACACGGGGCATAGTGGAGCGCACATTCGGAGTGCTGAAGTCACGCTTTCGCTCCCTTGACCGTTCTGGCGGGCAGCTGTTATATGCTCCCCGAATAGTGTGCAGGATCATAGTGGCAGCATGTGTCCTGCACAACGTTGCAACACGCCGGGGCCTGCCCGTGGACATGGTGGTGCCCCCACATCCACAACCACATGCACGCCCGCTGCGCATGGGAGGGGAAAGGGCACGGGGGGTGGCAGCCCGTACGCAACTGGTGGCCAACTTCTTCACCTAGGAATCACAGTGCTGGCTAGTGCACACTGCTCTGGCACATACCATCTGACAATCAATGATGACACTACCTGACAATGTCACAAAATTACTCGACAATAAACTGTCAGATACACATCAGCCTGAGATTGTTAACATGGAAGTGTCACTATGTGTGCACCCCTACCTACACATACACCAGCAATGCATCACAACGAGAAGACACAACTCCATCAATCAAATATGCATTGCCACAGGCGATTCACTACATGACAACATTGCCATGTCACCCATTCCCTTCACAGTCCCGCCACTGAGGACACCATGTCATGGTATGTGAGAGCAAACAAACTGGCCATCACAACATGACACCGGTGTCACAAATAGCAGTGCCCCAAATGGAACATAGCCGCACTTGAACAGCTAACCGCGCTGGAGCCACTACTACACACCTGTGTAAGAGTAATTTCAATCAAATTACACACCAACCCACCCTGAAGCCCACCCAAACAAGACACAATGCATGTAATCAATGGTAGTCTCATTACCTGATTCTGCTGGTATGTCCTCACCGTCCAGATGTACAGTGATGGCGCCACGCAAAAGTGTCAGTGCACATCTACCGACATGTAGTCTGACTCCAGAGAGTATGCCCGTGTGAAGAACTGTGTGAAATACCTGCAAAACATGAGCAACATATGTAAGTAGAGGCACATATCAAACCATCATGCATAGTTAGGTGCAACAACAATGTACACTATGAATGTCTACACAGTATTGACTATGGACTGGCCAACAGCTCATGGGAGTCCAATGTCACCGTGTAATTTGCTGTCACTTGGGCACACCCTTTGCAAGCTCATGGAAACGGAAGCAGGAGGGGTGTGGATGTCTGCTACCCAAGCATCTAGACCAAACTCAGGACAAGCCTGCATGTGCCCAGCCACAATACAGTGTATGCCCAGGTACCCACACAAGGCAACACTCTTGGAAAAGAAAAAAGAAAATTGAGAAAAAATGGCCATGAAAGGGCCGGCGGGGGGGGGGGGCCACCTATGAGGTCCGAGGACAGGATGCACGCCACAATCCACCTGTGTGGATCATGGGAAACTAAAACACCCCATAGGCTCGTGGCCCACACGGCTACTCTGTTGTGGGAGATGAGTCGCTATCGCTCTGGCCAGACCCTGCAGCTGACTCAGGAGGTGGGGGAGCTGCCTCAGAAGATGGTGTGACAATGGGAGGCAGCCCACGCAAAGCACGAGTTTGCTCCTCCATGGCTGCAAGCAGGCGGGTCTGGTAGTTCTGGTTCTGGGTTATAATCATGCGGAGGTCCCCATGCAGTAACTCCCGGGATGACCTGACCTCCGCACGAGTTGCCTGCATCTCGGCCGAGAGCGTCCGTGTCAGACGCTCCAGCTGCTCCTCTGTCCTTCTATGGGATGAAGCCTCAAGCTCTAACAGGGTCGACCTGAGGTGACGGAATTCTTCCCTCAGGCCTTCCCTGTGGCGCTGGGACTCCATGGAAAGTGATTCCCGCAGAGTCGCCAGTGCCGCCCGCCTGTCCTTGTTGGACGCCAACATATCCTCCCTGTGTGCCTGGCTGATGGACTCTGTAGCCTGCTCCAGTCGCTCCATCAGCCTTTCTGGGGGGACAATGGAAGTGGCCACCCTATCCATGGCCTGTGCAATCATCTCGGATGATGCTGCCTGTTGGTTGGCCATACCGTAGATGGATTGCTCCCAAGCGGTATTGCCAGGTGGCATACGGCCACCACGTTGATGGGCACCACACCTGCCTGGGGCAAGGCGGACTGCGCCTTGCTGTGCCGGCAAGGCCTCAGGCTGCAGGACTGCATTCCCTCTCTGATCTGCAGCCCCAGGAACAGGATCAGAGATTGTGTGGTGTGGCCCTGCATCCGTAACCACCGGAGGCTGAGCTGCCGACACTGACATCCCCATTGAGGGCAATGGCCCGGCTGCAGGTGGGTCGGACAGAGGAGATTCTCTCCCAAGAACACTCACCTGCGACTGCACATAGGTGTCATCCTCCGAGTCTACACCTGAATACTGCTCGGGGGAGGAACCCCCAGAGACACCCCTCGACAGCACGACCTGCAGCACTTGTGGGTTTTCACCCACAAACACACCACGTCCCTCACTTGTGGAAGGTCGGCCCGGGTTGCCCTCCTGGGACGGCTCAACCACCACATCCCCAGCATCAACAAGTGCTTCGTCCCCTGCAAAGACATGAAAGAGAAAAATGGAAACAGGCATTAGCACCATGGCATGCAACAAGGGCTGATGAACAACAGAGGCAGTAGTTCTACGACACATGTCCCACATGACTGGGAGACCTCCTATGCATTCACCATCACTGGGTCTGTAGGGGAGGCTCAGGGCATACAATGTACAGATTGGAGAGCAACGCCTGCTCACCATGCTGCCTAGCACTGCCATCACACATTGGCCGGTGATTGCCATGTCAAAGGCACATGCCATCACACACATGGCATGTGACATAGCCACCAAGTGAAGAGGGAGAGGAGGGCAACTTTTTTGGATTTCTACCACTCTGGTCCTGACATTGCATCATCACATCAATAAGTTGACATGTTGTACATGGATCTGCTAGTCCAAATTGGCCACGATGCACAGTGCCTTGTCTACATCAACAAAATGCAGTAAACAATGAGATTCCACCTCCCCATCACCTGTAAAGGAATCATATAGCATTCGTGAAGCACCGGTCCAGAAATGTATGAAGGTACAGCGGAGCACTGAGGGGTGGTGGGGCAGTAGGGGATGCCAGTCAACAATCCTACTGGTGCTGGTGTCATTCATGTCACGCAAGTGCAGGGGTGGGTGGCACAATGATGTGCAAGGGGAAGTGGCGGCTGGAAGTGCTGTACAAGGTAAGTAGGACTTAACGTCAAGGGCAGATGGTGTTAGGCGCAGACAAGTGCTGGGGGGGGTGGCCTATAGGGGTACAGAGACAATCATGCAGTGCTGTGGGCTCGGAGGGGACAGGGGAGGTACACACTGCATCTGGCTCGGCAAGGTCCTTGCAGATTTCTATCTGTCCTGCAGAGTTGTCACATGCCGCAGATATGTGCCCTTGGATTGGGGATCTCATCTTGGTGAAAAGGGTGAGGCGCTATTGCCTTTGGAGCATGTGGCAGGCCAGTTTGCCAGAGGATGAGCATGATGCAGGACATTCCCTCTCTGCCACCCGGCACCTGTGGTCTGGGTTCACATGATCCGAGTCATGCCAGGACTCTGCATTGGCATGGGGCTTCAGACAGGTGGTCATGACCGTGGCAAAGACATCCAGTGTACCTGACATAGAGTGGAGCATGGAGTGGGCCCTGTCAGGATGGGAGTGAGCCTAAGGGGGAGCTGGATGGGGGGGAGATTTTGGCAGCATGAGCCTCGACTGACACACACTTCATGGGTTGGAATACCAAGAAGGTGTGTGACAGTGGTGAGGGTGGCTTTGCCTGTGGTGTGGTGAGGGTGAGCTGGGAGGAGAGGAGAATGTGATCACTCCAGGAGAGAGGAGTGCAGAGATGGACGGAGAGGGGAAAGTCAGATGAGATCAGAGCATCAAGAGTGTGCCCTGCAGAATGAGTAGGGACAGACGGGAGTCTAGAGGGTGAGAGGGAGTTGCTGAGGTCACAGAAAGGTCACGTGGGGGGGTCAACAAGCATGCAGGTGGATGCGTACAGCAACAAGGAAGAGGATTTCTGTGTCTGGGGACATGAGTGAGGAGGAGAGGTGAGGACACTCAGAAAGGAAGTAGTACATTTGACCAGTTTTCCCAGACACAGTACGCACAGTTTGTGAGGGTGAGCTGGGAGGAGAGGAGAATGTGATCACTCCAGGAGAGAGGAGTGCAGAGATGGACGGAGAGGGGAAAGTCAGATGAGATCAGAGCATCAAGAGTGTGCCCTGCAGAATGAGTAGGGACAGACGGGAGTCTAGAGGGTGAGAGGGAGTTGCTGAGGTCACAGAAAGGTCACGTGGGGGGGTCAACAAGCATGCAGGTGGATGCGTACAGCAACAAGGAAGAGGATTTCTGTGTCTGGGGACATGAGTGAGGAGGAGAGGTGAGGACACTCAGAAAGGAAGTAGTACATTTGACCAGTTTTCCCAGACACAGTACGCACAGTTTGTGAATGTCAAGGTGTGGTAGAGAGAGACGTCACACAAGCCATTCCAGAGTGGAGTAGGTCTAAGTAGGAGTGACAGTGGCAGGAATACCCTCAGGGAAGCCAAGGGCACACCCCCCCTGCACAGTAGTGGCGGGCAAAGGAGAGGGTCTCCTGAACATCAGGTAGGAGTGTGTGAAGGATGCAGACAGAGCTGGCCGTCAGACATGTTTCCATGAGACCAAGGATGTCAAGGTGCATAACCTCATGTAAGTGACAGATATCGGAGGAATGCCTGATGCAGCCGCAGTGAAAGGAGTGTAATTGTGGAGGAGGTTGACAGCCTTGGAGGACTTACGGGGAGTGCTAGAGATCAGAGGTGCAGCATGTGTAGGAGTTGGAGTGGGAGGCGGAGAAGGATCATGGGAGGGTGCAGGGAGGCAGTGCAGGATTGATGAGGAGAGAGGAGGGGGGACAGCAGGAGAGGTAAGGAAGTTGATGAGATGTGGCTAGCATTTCTGAAGGAGAATGAGGTTGGCCTAAGGGCCTTGGACTGAGATGCTCCCATTACCATGCACATCAATTGTGGCCTCTGAGGATTGGAAGGAGGCCAGGAGTACACCCCAACGGGTCCCACCATTGATGGTGGAAGAGGAGCAAGGAGAGAGGACAGGGACCATGTGAAGGGTCTATGGGACAGGCAAAGGCATGTATGAGCAGATGTCAGTGAGAGTTGGCTTTGAGTAGGCTCAGATGCACTTGTCAGCAATAGGGTGGGTCGCATTGGAGGGCAGGGTGCCCTCATTTGACTGTTAGCAAGCAGGTGTCGTGAGTAGGGCACGATGGTCTGAACTGTAGAAGTCAGGGAAGATAGACCATGAAGAGCAGCATGGAGTGTGAGGGAATGGGGCTCGAAACCAGACGGTACCAAAGCACACAGGTAGGAGGTGGATGTCAAGGCAACATCCACAGTATGACAGCATGTTGGTTGGCATTTATATACAGAGGACGCATTAGCATGTGGTATCATTGCATGTCAGGCATGTGAAGATGAAACTTGATTGGCTGGGGGAAAGTATAGGAATGGTATGTAAGACATCAGATGAATAGACAGGGGAGTATGAGCAACAATGTAGTGACAAAATGACAATTCAAGGGCAACTTCCATGGTGTAGGGCCATATGTGCACTGTTGCCAGTTGGGATAGTGCTGTGGGCAGATGGTGTTGCACTGAACATACTGGATGAGGCACATGGGTGCCACTATCTACTCTGCCACACACCCCCTTGACAGGCACCCAACATGGATGCTTCACACACACACCATGCACATGGATAATACACACATGCATGTGCACTCACCGGATGATGCCTCGTAATCAGGGAGATCTCCCACACCTTGGAGTTGTCCCTCGGTGACGTAGGATCCAGCTACGGACTCGTGTGGTGTGAGTTCTATTTCCTGTGCTGGGGACCCACCTCCAGTCACCAAGGTTGCGGCATGACTTGAGGCCAGCTTATCCTTTGCCCTGCGCTTAAGGTCATTCCAGCGCTTCTGGCAATCACTAGCTGTGCGCCTCACTACTCCAAGGGCACTTATTCTGTCAGCAATGGTCTGCCAGTGTGCCTGGCGTCTGGCATGTGTGGTCTTGGACCCTGCAACGATGACCATTTCCCTATCATGATCTGACACATACTGAACAAGTGCATTCAGTTCGGCGTCTGTGAAGCTTGGCTTCCTTGATGGGCCGGACTGTGCAGCCGTGCCTGGGGAATCAGCCTGTGCCGGACGTGCACTCTTCCTCTTGCGCTTGGAAGGGGGTGGGGATCCAGAGTGTCCTACGCCGCTGTGGACACTAGGGGCAGGAGCCGTGGTGGACTCAGTACTGGGTGTGTGGGATTGCACACTCAGCATGGGAGTAGGTGCAGGCATTGGGGGTAGTGGGATGGGGTCAGGCCTGATCTGAGGTGCATGAACTAGGACCGACACAGTCTTGGCAGGGTGTATGAGAGGTGGGGTGGATGGAGCCACACCCTGGATACGGGGGCCAGCAGATGACCTATCTGGCATAGATGCGCGTGCCCTGATGACACCAATGTGCACCGGTGCACGTGCAGTGGACCTGCTGACCTGGATGTCAGCGATGGGATCACCCTCGGACAGGTCTGCTGCCACAATGGGCTGGTCCAACAAGGGCTGATCAGGGTTGGTATCAGCCACATGACCCTCAACTGGGGGGGGGGGGGCATGGGTGTCCCTGACTGGTCCTCCAGACTGGGGGGGACAGGGGCACCCTGCAAGTCACAACCACGTCCCCTAGTGGATCCTCCACGGCCACCACGTGTGGCTCGGCCACCTTTGCCACCCTTACGGCTTGCACGCCTCCCAACCATGGCACTGATGTTATTGTGCGTATGGGAGTCGGTGTGCACAATTGTCCTGGGCAATTGGGTGTCAAAGGGGTTGGGTACCAGATGGTATTCGTACCCTAGTGCAGTGGCAAGGCTATATGACACCCCTGGGGAAAGATGACGGGTCACGCAACGCACAGGCACCCCAGAAAAGTTAAGGAACGTGCACAATACCCCTCCTAGACCACGTGTGCTGATGGAAAACCCTGCACTACGCTGTGGCATCCAGTAACATAATGAACGTATGCGTGTCACACGCAGCCTAGAATGACCTCTGAAGGGGTAGGCTACACACGGGGCAAGCACAGAAGTTAGATACGTGCGTGACTCACCGTCTGCCAGGTAAAAGAGCGTGAAAAATGAGCGCGTTTGGTTGGCAACACCCCCGCCAAAAGAAGATGTGTACGCTGTCTGAGGAGACAGGACAACAGTAGAAGGGGACACTGTTTGAGGGAACAGGCCCAGGTAAACCAGTACAAGAGGAAAAAGAGAAAAAGCTGTCAGAGGTAACAGGGAGTACGAACTGGAAACGCCGTGAAGTAAATCGCGTGTGAAACGACAAGAAGTACAGAATTCACCCACTCGCTCTCCACGAAAAGCACGTACAAGGAAATGGTGTTCAACACTACCTTATATACAGGCCCACACGTACAGCGTCACTTACGGCGTGTACGTGCTTGGCCCATGTTCACCAATCACACGCTTTGTCACTTCTGCGTGTGGATCCTTTTTCACCAATCACACGCTTTGACACTCCTGCGTGTAGCTCACTTTTCACCAATCACACGCTTTGTCACTCCTGCGTGTAGATCAATTTTCACCAATCACACGCTTTGTCACTCCTGCGTGTAGATCCATTTTCACCAATCACACGCTTTGACACTGCACGTGCAGGTAACTATAGACGCACATATGCTGTTGACGGGTCTTCGCGCGATTCGCTGAGTGTGGGGTTTTCACGTGCAAAATCACTCCCTATCAGGCTGTCCACGCGTCCAAACACGAAAGACCACGCTCCTGGCCAGGAGGCCGAATTACAGTCCCCCAGAGCCCTGAGCACGCTCCCACCTGCCATCTGCTGCTGCCTGACTGCCTGCTGGCCACGTGCCCCACAGTGCTGGTGGGTGGGGGTGGTGGGAGACATGGGTGGGGGCCTGGTGGAGGGGGCCCCTGGTGGATGGGGGGTGGGGGTGGTGGGAGACATGGGTGGGGGCCTGATGGCAGGTGCCCCTGCACTGCTGGGGGGTGGGGGTGGTGGGAGACATGGGTGGGGGCCTGGTGGAGGGTGCCCCTGGTGGATGGGGGTGCAGGGGGACATGATCAGGTGTGCAGGGTAGTCCCCTGTTTTGTGGGCTGCCTGCAGGGGCCGTGGAGGGTGTACAGGGTACACCTGTGAGGGCCCACCCAGCCTATTCGCGTGTGATAATTCCCATGCACCCCTGTGATACACGTACCCTGCCCAATCGCGTGTTCTACTTCACGCGTACCCCTGTAATACACGTTCCCTGGCCAATCGCGTGTTGAACTTCCTGCTACCCCTGTTATACACGCACCCTGGCTGTTCGCGTGTGATAATTCCCGCGTACCCCTGTGATACACGTTCCCTGGCCTATCGCGTGTTCTACTTCACGCGTACCCCTGTAATACACGTTCCCTGGCCAATCGCGTGTTGAACTTCCCGCTACCCCTGTTATACACGCACCCTGGCTGTTCGCGTGTGATAATTCCCGCGTACCCCTGTAATACACGTTCCCTGGCCTATCGCGTGTTCTACTTCACGCGTACCCCTGTAATACACGTACCCTGGCCAATCGCGTGTTGAACTTCCCGCTACCCCTGTAATACACGCACCCGGCTGTTCGCGTGTGATGATTCCCGCGTACCCCTGTAATACACGTTCCCTGGCCTATCGCGTGTTCTACTTCACGCGTACCCCTGTAATACACGTTCCCTGGCTAATCGCGTGTTGAACTTCCCGCGTACCCCTGTAATACACGTACCCTTACCCTGGCTAATCGCATGTTAAACTTCCCGCATACCTCTGTAATACACGTACCCTGGCTAATCGCGTGTATAACTTCACGCGTACCCCTGATATGCACGTTACCCGCTTTGCGTTCCTTGTTTGGCAGCCCTGTAAACTGGTCCAGGGTTAGCGCAGCCCTTTGCGATGATTTAGCGATTTTGATGGCTTTTCCTTGCGCGAGGGCGTTCTTGGGGGCGTTACTGGCGCTGCTGCAGGGTCGCTGCGATACTCTGCGCCACGGCTGGTTTGGGAGCCTAAAATCCATGAATACGCTGTGCGCCGGATTCGGTTTTGGCGCACGCGGCTGGCGCAGACTATCGCACGCGCACGCTGTGCGCCAGCCGCGTGCGCTACTTGTGCGCTGAATTCTATGAATTACCCTGACAGTATTCCCGCGGCTACACTGATGTTTTGAAACAAACTTTAAATTAACATTTTCCAAGCAAACAACCATTAGACATGCTGCAATAAAAATGTTTAGTCCATTGACAGTGTTAAAAGGAACAGTTTCCTGTTTTGGGACTTTTTGGGGGGATTGCAGGGCCTGTTATCAGGGGTATGAGAGTCGGGACCCCATTGGTGGCTGGGATTCCGTGGCTAAATGAGCTGTCATAGACTATCCAGGTATTCCCGTGGCTACACAGCCGTTTTGAAACAAATTGACACTAGCCAATGTGAGGTTGACATCATGGAAGGAGACACAGACAGCAGATTGAAAATGTAACAGTAAGGTCAGGATGGTGATAAAGCCTAACTTGCCCTTTGGTAAGGTAGGACTTCCCTACCTACAGAAACTAAGGATAGTCTGTATAAGTAAGTTCAACTGAAAAGTCTATCTGTGTCCAAAACCTATGCTTGCCCTTACAACTAAAACAAAACAATGCGTAGGGATGTCAACCGTAAACTAAATAGTGTTTCAAAAGTAATGTTCTGCACTATTTCCATCTCGGGCTTACTCGTCAGCCTCTTTTCCCCAAATGTCAACAAGTTCAGCACTTGGTTTACCTTCTTTTGGATTTAAAGTCATAAAGTTCCACACCTTTGTAAATGTTATGAAGCCCTTCCCCAAGTTCAATATAGTTCCAGAACAGCAAGTCTCAGGATTCCCTTCCCCAAGTTCAATATCAAAAGAGGTTGTAAAAATAATTATCTTGAAGCTTTATTTTTAAACTGAGTTTCAACACTTATTCACAGCTCATGGCTCCCTTCCCCAAGTCTCATATGCACCAATGGTAGTTTTCCTTTTGACACAATAGCAGGTTTCGTTGTTAACATATAGGTGTTCTCTAGTCCTGGCATTGCTGTTGGAACGCACGGTCCACCCATTACAGGTCACGCAACCAGGAACCTTGATTTCTCTTTGTTTTGTTAAATTTTCAATAAGAAATTCAGTATTCAAGCTTAGCAGTCTTGCTGTTTCATTCAGTAAACAATACAGTATTCAACGTTAGCAGTCTTGCTGTTTCATTCAGTTAAATATGTCATTTATCAGTTTGCTGTTTCATTTAGTTCGGTATTAAATATTAGCAATTTGCTTATTTTCATTCAGTTCCATTTTCAATGTTAGCAGTTTGCACATACTTCAGCTCTTGCGTGGCTCCCCTTTTGTTAAATGCTGTTTTGCTCTGAATTTGCCACCTCGCGTAACTCCCCTTTTTGTAAAAGACTTTCTTTCTTCATACAAAGGCTTTTGAGAATGTATCTCTTGATACACGACCACTTTACTTTGTATTCTTTAACTTTGCCTTTCATCATTATTTATTCTTTAGCATTATTCGGGTATTGTAAACGTGTATTTCCTAACGCGAAATTATTCTGCTACATTGTATTCAATCGCACCTTTCACACACCGGGATTCCCACTATCTGAAACTCACTGGTTGTGTTCTTGGCTTTCGGCACGATTCTATTGAAACGTCTTTTTCCTCTGAGATCAGGGCCTCGCCAGCGAACCCTCAAACACTCTTGGACTCCCTTCTCAACCCAGGGGAATGGGTATTTCTTCCTAATTACTTCATAAGGGATCGGCACGCTTCCTGACTCCCTTCTCTGGATTTCTTTGGCTCCCTGGAGACACTGCTCCCTCACTACGTTTCCTCTCGCTGCTTCACTCTACAGGCTCTCGGCATCTCAGAGTCACGTTCTCCTGCCGTCTAAGCTTCTCTCCCAACTCGCTCTCCTTCCTTCTTGTTACTGCTCTTTTTATAGTCTCCTGAGACTCTGATGGGTTGCACGTGGGCATACTTAGTTTCAATTGCATGACTTTGCCTGAACCTATTAGTGGGACATGTTTGTTCAGTATACTGGTGTGCCTCTTCAGCCCTCTTCTTCGTCCCAGTACCAAAGTAGTGAGGATAAGTGGTGTTCATTACTCTCGTCACGAGGTACCCAATTCCCAATCCTTCTACTCCCCTTTCTAGTATATCTGGGTTGATAATATCTCATGTCTTCTCAGGGACAACAGGAAATTGGGAACAATACCCCATAGCTACCTCTGGGATAGGAGTTTCTTCCTGAAAGGAGAAAGTGGAATACTGTGTCTCACCTAAATTCATCCCACCTCTAATCCCCAAGAAACCTCCACACAGGTGATCCTCCCTCGCTCCTCCACCCCGAGAGTTGGGATCCAAAGGGATGGTCCTTCCCTTGCCACTTGCATAGATGATCCAAGGGGAGTAGATGTGAGGACACCCTTAGGTTTATAACACCAATCAAACAACCATGAGCCACACCACCATCAAGCATTTGTACACCATTGACATTTAAAATGAATCAAATCCTGATTTTCTAGGCTTATTTTTTAGGTTTGTATGGTGCATTCCTGTGGCTATGAGCAGGATTAATTTGCCTGCACCCTGTGTCATCGTGCTAATAGAAATATGCGTGCAATTTCTTTGGATACAGGGATGATCTGAAACATACTCAAATATTTATCCTCAAAGTCACACTAGTATAGGAAACACTACATCATTAACACTCTTAACCACCCTTCCCGACCAGGCCAAAGGAGCAGGCACTCCCAACAACACTGTTGGAGCAGTGTCCCCGCTTGAGGAGGAGAAGCAGGAGCTTCCCTCCATCAAGGTAAGACCCCCGAGACCGCACACTCCATCCCGGCTGCGCCGGTTTACTTTTATTCAAAATATTAGCACAGATCGGCTGCTAACGTTTACTGTACTCCCCCACCATGCTGCATTGAGCACCATGCTCCAAGATGGACAACTGGAGTTGCTAGGCTCCATTCACTGCCTCCTCCCCACCCAGCACCACCAGCTACTGCCATTGGCCCTCACCGCCCTCATATTGGCCAATAGCACGCCGGGAGGCGTGAGTCAACCATCTCTGCAAAGGCCATCGATCTAAGGCCAATTTCTGTCTCAGCCTGTCTACGCCTCGACCCAATCACCTCTCACATCCTGCAAACTCCTCACAGCCAAATTGCCCATCTCCAACTGTCGTACCTTAACCATTTACCTAATTTATAGGCCACATGGCCCCATTGGTTCATTCGAGGCAGATATATCGAGCCTCCTAGCCAACAACACAAAAGAAACCTCTCAAATACTGTTACTAGGTGACCTAAATCTTGGTTTGAACAATCCTGATGACAAACCAGCACAAGCTATAGCCAACAGGCTTGCTGAACACGGCCTAATCCAAAAAGTGCTTACCCGTACCCATAACAAAGGTAGGACCTTGGACTGGAACTCCACCCTGAACCGCGATACCACCATCACCAAAACTACCCCCCAACACTGGACAGACCACTATCTCATTGACTTCACATTATCACTCCACAAAGAAGTCAATGAAAAGAAAATCATGGCACCACCATTGCCCACCAGAGCAAAAAAATATATAACCCCTGACAAACTCCTACCACTATTGCTGCCAACCCTTAATGCTCTCCCTGACAACCTACCTCCAGAGCACCTAGTAGAAAGCTACAACAACGCTTTGAATAAAGGACTAGACACCATTGCCCTCTTAAACTGCAAAAAAGCAAACAACAAGCTCACCTGAATGCCTGGTTCACCCCCCACCTGAAAGAACTAAGAATGCAAAAAAGGAAACTAGAAACTCAACAATGGCACAGAAGAGAACAAACTACAACTTAAACTCTTAGCAAATAAATACAAAAAGAAATCCTACTCACAAAAAAGAACCTATTCAATGAAAGAATTGAAAAATCCAGCTCCAATACTAGGGAACTATTTGCCATTCTAAGGGAACTGGAATCCCCCATACCCCCACCAGATAACATAACAAAAGACAAACAATGGTGCACAAGCGTCCAAAACGCCCTAACTAACAAAATCAAAATGCTACTAACCAAAATTGTTCTAAAAAAAGACTCTCTAACCATCAACGTTCCATCTCCGAGCAACCGGGCCAAAATAGCAAACCCAAATTGCCCGAATCTCTTCAGATTCGCTAAAATTTCCATTCCAGATACAGAAAAGGTCATTGTCTCACTCAAACCATCCAACTGTAAAGGCGACAACTGCCCACCCCAGATAATAAAGGATGTGGCCAGGGACTTAGCCCCCTTTATAACCAAACTAATCAACGCATCCTTCTCCTCCAACACCATACCAAGTAATCTCAAAGAATCTTGGGTTCTGCTGCTCCTCAAGAACCAAACCCTAGACCCTGTCACTAATTACAGGCCCATCACCACGGTGCCATTCCTGCTAAAAATAATCGACAGAGTAGCATACCTGCAAATCCAGCTATATCTAGAAACCCACAAACTCCTAGGCGCCCGCCAATCTGGATTCAGACTGCAGCACGGAGACTGCCTTAATCGATCTTCAAACCCAGATCAATGAGATTAATGACAAAGGAAACACCGCCATGCTACTCCTCCTCGTTCTTTCGGCGGCCTTCGACCTGGTAGATCACACAGTCCTGTGCGAACACCTGGCCTCGGCTGCCCATTTCTCAAAAGAGGCCATAGCCTGGATCCAATCATTCTTGGACAATCGAACCATGAGAGTCTTCTCCTCAGCAGTCTCAGCAGACCCTATCAAAATAACCTGCGGTGTACCCCAGGGCTCCTGCGTCTCCCCGACCCTCTACAACATCTTTACCAAGCCCTTATTTGACAAGTTGGATAGAATGGGTGTCACATACACTAATTATGCTGATGACACCCAGATCCTCATACCCCTTTCGGGCAACTTTGACTCAGATACGGCCTTGGTAAACAAAATATACCTCATGATTCAAGCATGGATGGCCACACATGGCCTATGCCTGAATGATGAGAAAACCGAAATCCTGAACCTCGGCTCCAACGCCAACCTAAAAAAACTCGGCTCCGACTATAAGGCATTTAACATTGATGGCAACTCTATCACAGTTGCCAAATCAGTGAAAATCCTAGGCTTCCACCTTGACTCAGCCTTGTCACTAAAAAAACAAATAAACTCACTAGCTTCCTCTACCGCCTTTACGTGCAAGCTCACCAGGGCAAGTAGAGCATTCCTCTCCCAAGCAAGCTGCATCATCATTGCCAATGCCCTAATACTATCCAGACTCGACTATTGTAATGCTATGTACCTAGGATCCAAAAAATACATTACCGACAAACTTCAAACACTGCAAAAGAACACACTCAGAACAGCCCTTAACCTACCATATAAGGAACACATATCCAACAAAAGAAGAGAACACAAATGGCTCAAAATCTGCGACCGCATCTCACTTAAAACGGCATCACTCACATTCAAATGCTTAAACAACGCAGCCCCCCATACCTTGCAACCAGAATAGTAAAAAGAAACTCCATCCGACCCACCAGAACGACCAACTCTTACTGCCTACAGGTACCCAAATTCAGACAAAAGAAAATGGGCGGCAGCAGCTTCCCTGTCATGGCAGCCCGACACTGGAATGCTCTCCCACTCAACATCAGAACCGACCAATCCTACTACAGCTTAATGCGAAACACTCTCACCTGGTTACGATCCAACGACCCCGTTGACTGAACCATGCCCCCGCATACTAAGAGTCCCTAGCCAATCCTGACTGTATATATGTACATAAACTGACCTGCTGAAATGTAAATTACTATATGTATATTTGTATATATGCCCTCTCAACAGGCTCTATGCAATGTAATGTTCTGCTCTCTACTTAATCATGCCTTACCTTGTAACTAAGGTTTTATGTAATCTTATCTTCCTGTTCTCTGTTGCGCCCTGTTACCTCTGGGTTTTGCGCACCATACTAAATAAATAAACAAACAAACAAACAAACAAAGAAAATTCCTTTGTTTTTGCATTTTTATCTCTTTACTCTGCTCATTACGGAGGTTATGAAACCATTCCCACCGCATCAACGCGATGCCGCCTCCCGCCACTTTGCAGCGTGGTCCCTAATTGGTTCCCATGCATGCCAGTGATAACAGCACCACAGCCATGGAAATCTATAGGATTCTTATATTGCTTTTTGGATTGGGTGGTGAGCCACTTAAGTCTACCTGAAAAAGTATCTTTTGCTAAAAAAACATTTTTTCTTAGCCCTTTTTACCTTCCTTTACTCCTAAAACTTTCTCCCTTGTCTTGTCTACTGTGCATACTGTTTCTTCTTTATTTTAACTTGTTTTTCTCCTTTTTTAAAAAATAAATGTAAGTTGCATTGTTCTTTTGTCTGTCATATTTCTCTTCTTTCATACATTTTCCTCCCACATCCTGCAATTTCTATCATGCAGAGACCAAATACTGATGACAGCTACTTCCTGGTGCCAGAGCACCACAGTCTCAAGGAGGTGGAGCCGGTACACTGCACCTTCTGCCACAAGGCGCTGAGATGGAGGGCATCCAACGTCCCTTCCCAGTGACTGGACACATCAACCTTGATAAAACACCTAATCCGGGTCCACTAGGAAGAAGTGGACGAGCCCTCCGGCAGGCCCACCAAAAGCAGAAGGTGAAGGCCCATTGATGCCAGGTAGCACAATGGCAACACAATGCTCCCTCCACATCTACACCATCAGCTTCAGCTTCAGCTACATCAACAGGAACACCATCACTGACATCTGAAACCACTCTAGGTCCATGGCCGCCTCATCAAACAGAGAAGTTGCAGCCACAACTGGGACCCAGCCTCCTGTCATCGTACCCACTGTAAATCTACAGGAAGGCATGTTATTTTGCCTCATATGCCACAATACGATTACCATGGATGGTGCCACCCTAGATCCTAGATGAGTGGTCAGTTCAAATCGCAACCCATCAGCAGAACTTAGCCTGCTAGGATTTTTTTTTTTAAGTGCCAATTTATTCCCCCTTTTTCACATAGCCTCCCCCCCAAAATGTTAAAACATAAACCCACAAAAAATACAAAACAATAAAACCTACAAAGAAAATATCTGATCCTTTTTTTACATCTTGTTGCATGTACCCATCCTAATGTTCTTCCCTTCCGATCCAAGTTCCCCACTCCTACTCCACCCCCAAAATTTCTTTTCAGAGCCACTCCTAAAGTAATTGAAAACAGAAAAGAATAATGCATACACTATATAAATGGACTGATAAACAATATATCAACCTTTTTATACAGTATGTGTCACTAACACCCTATGTATGGACCCAATTTTCCATTCCTGCAAGTATACAAAAAAGTACCATTCTATTACTGCAATGATATTGAGGGAAAAAGCTCATGAGCGCCCCAAGTTAAGCTGGTCATGACTTTCCACATCCACTGAATTTCAAAGGTTTTGTTGTGTTAAATCTGCACAACGTAACTACGTTCTTGATGTGCACCGCACCATGGTGATACCTGAGAACCTAACTAATGTTCCTTATTCTGTAGACCTTGTGTAGCGGGGAGGTTTGCATTCTAGCTCTCATGTTGGTATTATGGAAATGGTTGCACGCTAAGATAACCTTAGCTTTATAATTACTGCCCATACTTGGAGCTCCTTTAAAAGAACAAGGGCATGTTCCTTCTTCAGGTGAGAAGCCTCTGCCAACCTATCAGGACATGGTGGAATAGGCCTGTGGAACCTCCCTGTACTTCCCCCAAGTACAGCATTGTATTTTTTGTTTTTTAGTTGAAATCAATAAATTGCTGTAAAATAAAATAAATGGTAACAACATTAAATGAACTGCAAAAGTACACACTAGGTGTCTTATAATTACTGTGGCTGAGTTGACAGAAGATGCACCTTCAGTAAAGAATGGTAAGAAACAAGTGTGGTCACAGAAAATATATGAAGAGGTCGAGCATTCCAATATTTGGGAGCCAGATAAGAAAATTAACAAAGCAGAACTGAGCATAGGAAGGGCAATAGAAAGTAGAAAAATGGAAGACGGCTAAAGAAAGTGGTAAGGTGAATATACTGAAGAGAAAAGCAGTAAGAACACTCAGGGTTTGCATGGCTTTTAAGGACAAAACAGAAGAAATTAAACTAGAGAGAGGGTGCGAAACAAAGACATTGAAGAGCAGCAAGGGAAGTAGACATATGAGAATGAGGGGTAAGAAGGCATAGAAGATGAATAGCAGAATTATAAATAAACAAAATGGGAGAAAGGACAAAAGCAGAGAGAAGGTATAAGAATTTTAATACCAGAAAACCAGCCAGATTTGACGGATTATGTAAGGTTTAGCGGGATGTGGTACCCTACTCCCATGGCCACTTCACCATCCATGGCATAAGTCAAGCCAGTAACTTCCTTGCACATCTACCACCTTCCTCAAAGTTCCCTGTAGGGTTATTTCCCTTTGAGAGGGAATATGTGTGGTGATGTCAAACCTTCAAAATCACATGGGCGTGTAGGACTCCATGGACTTTTCCGTCCAGCAGTCCACTTTTGTAGTCTAATTCCTGCTGGATCCTCCTCTTTGTCTATGTCAATAGCTCCTCTCTTGACTTAGGAAGGACCACTCACCCATTTGGGGAAGGTCTATCTCTATAAAACCCTCACCTGGTAGCAAGACATAACCACTATCTGTGACTTGAATTGTTGCATGCTGTTGTGGAAGTTCGGCCGGGCCTTGAGATAAACCTCCTGATCACATTGGACACCCATCACTTGTACCAGCTTCTTAGGCATCAACTGCTCCAGGTAGACAAAATCTGACCAAATGGCTGTCTTTTGGCCTCCCGAGTCTAGAAGAGCTAAGATTATTAGAACCTTCAGCTGTACAGGCAGATACTAATTGCCCTTACCCCATCCCTGGAAGAATATATCTCTCTTTGGCGTCTTATTGGCATCAGACCAATCTATATATCAAACCATATCAACACAAATATAACATTTATTGTGGAGTTTCTTTGGGCAATAGGTGAACCTTCCACAACTGTTCCCAGTAGTATTCTTTGTTATTTTTGTTGGTGTGTGTTTATTGGTTAAAACACACCTTATACACAATGAATACACCAATGCAAGAGGATACAATATAAAAACAATAGCATAAATAATGAATGAATATACAATTAAATGAGAAAAAATAATTGTCACAACATCGGTCACAACATTCCCAAGTTGAGAAATTAAAATCATTGCCCATTAATAAGTGCAACAGTGCAGTTTCATACATACTATGCTGCAGCTGTGATCACAACTGTTTCTGCTCCAAACAATGTACTCCAGAATTGATCGCCTTCTCTATTCAGCTCATGGGAAATAAAACTGGTATATCCTTTTACATATAAAGGAGTCATGGCTGGGCATTGTGTGAAAATGTCTCATGCAGACTCCACAGTTTCATTACAGAGACGGCAGATTCTTTCCTCCCTGGGCAAGTTTGTCCATCTACCAGTATGCTTAAGGCTAGGTAAGATGTTGATGCGCAGATAGGTGATGAATCTCCAAAATTTGCTTAAATATGTGCAGGGAACATTTCTTCCATTTCTGCCCAAGCCCTGTTTGCTGTATTCTACATAAAGTGTCATGGATGACCAGCAATCAACATCATTACAATGAGCAAGAACGTGGGCCTTCTTCTTTAGAACTTGGTCCCAGTTGGGAAGGGTTGAAATTATATTTAATTGAAGGTTTAGGTCAACAACTAGGGAGTCGGTATCCTCGCGCCATTGCAAGAGAAACACAGTCTTTCAAGAGTCTGTATTAGCTGCAGCTGAGTAAAAGAGAAGAGTATCAGGCTTTTCAATAGCTTGCTAAATGTCATATACATAATTCCCTGCTGCATGAGCCTTGAGATCTTAATGATTACAGGCCCAATTTGTAATGCACAGCCTCCACAGGCAGTGACTGCGGGACCCCCAATATAGGCTGCAGTATTTTACCTTCCAGTCGGGTCACCCAACTCATCAAATGGCCCGGAATTGCAGCCAACCCATAAAGAATTACAGGGAAAATGGTTTTCCAAAACAAAGCTATCTGCCGCTCAATATTATTTCCTACTTTAAGGCGGATACATTTTTTAAAGAGGAAGCATTTCTTCAAGATCTTAAAACGAATCTGATGATTATAAAGTTTCTGCGAGGGGGAGCTACAGATAGAAAATCCCAGATAAGTGTATTGGTCCACCAGTTTGAGCCGAGTCCCATTCACGGATCAGGCAAACACGGTACTGCTGGACTGCACACCGACAACCAGAATTTTGGTCCTACTGGCATTGACAACCAAGTTATTACTACGTACAAACAGGGCCAGAGTGTTGATCAATCTTTGCAGTCCAATAGGTGTGCAATCCCAGCAGGACAGTGTCATCAGCATACCCGAGCCAAGACACTGCCTGTGTTCCAGTTTTAGGGGCGTGTGGGGGGTATGGTCCAATAGGATAAAAGGGCCCATATCTCTCACATAAAGATGATAGAATACAGGTGCCAGGACATACCCCTGTTTCTCTCCAATGTTGACCACTATCTCAGATGACATATGGCCGATCTGATTAAGTCACACCATTACCGTATTATCTGAATGTAATAACATGATAAAGTATAATAATGAGCAGTCAATGCTCCAATGACAGAGTTTGTTCCACAGTAATGGTCGTGAGACAGTGTCAAAAGCCTAACTAAAATCTATAAAACACAAGTAAAGGCTAGCCTTCGGTGCCTTCCTAGACAATACAATGACATATTCTAGAGAACAGATGCTGTGCATGGTATTGCATCCTTTACGGAAGCCTGTTTGGTTTGGGGGAAACAAACCCTCTTCAATTATACATTTGTTCAATTTATTTAGGAGGATTTTCGCAAAGATCTTTGTGCAGACACGGCTCATTGCCAAAAGCCTATAATTCACTGGTTTAGTGCAATCAACCCCAGAATGGTTCACCTCCAACTAAGTGGAATAACCCTGTCAGCCAATATTTTATTGAAAAGATTTTCCGGGACAAATGCCCAGAATTCTGGGTTTTCCTTAAGCACTGCATTAGACAATGTATAGCAACGCGACAGTTGTTCAAGGAGTTAATTATACAAATTATGTTGTCTTGTTGAAAACCCACGGCAAATTTTTGCTTATATGTATAATGAATATTTACCTCCTGGTCCATATTGGGACAATAGAAAAGGTTTCTAATAGTTTCATCCCAGACACTCTCACATATGGGGTTCACTTCTAAACCTATGTTGTTGGTAATAAAGCGTCTAGAAATAGCCTAGAACCTTTTCTCATTGTTGTTTTTAATTATTTCCCAAAAGGACAACCAATTCTAAGACTACAAGGAGGATCGATGGTTTCTTAGCCAATTCTTATATTTGGTGGTGTCAAGGGTCTGTAATTTACTCACGCTCAGTGCGTCAAGATGGCTAGAAGAGCGAATGGATCTAATTTGTTTCTGTAAATTTCTCTTAGCCGTGTATATGGAAGGGTCAAAGCAATTGGCGTGCTGTACCTGTAATCCATGGGCTTCAGACTGGAGATACAGCACCCCACTCAGCCACACCATTAGGTTCTATATACTCCAATTGTTGTTATCATGCCAGCGAATTAAAGGTATGGTGTGCAGATTTACATATGCACTGATCTTGTTGATGTTTCTATGCGGTTCCCTTGACAATTTACACTATCTTTGATCTGGAGTTTATTGATCCTGTGTGGCCAATGCAATGTAAGTAGCCATCTCAATGTAGCATGGTCGCTAATAGGGGTAAAAGAGGATTAAAAGTTAGTACAACAAGACCTCATGAGCATATCCATAAATATAAAGTTCCAGTTAGAGAAGCATAGAGAAGTTTACTTTGTTATAGCTGAATCGTTCCAAAATTCAACCCGTCAAGTTTTTGTTGGCCACTTGCACATCAGTGTTAAAGACCAGGAAATCTACCTGTCGGTCACTCATTAGGAAAGTTGCTATATACCATGCCCAAAACTCCTTGTCTACACATTTTCTGAAAATACCCTCAGTATCATTTCTAATTATGCATCTCTGCAGCAGAGCTACTGGTGAAACTGAGGTTCGTGCACATTGGGTTTTGGAATCATTGTGTTGAACAAGTACTGCCAACTGTCTGGTTGCCAGCTTGTCCAGAATTTCCCATTGAGGCTGTGCACCCTCCATTATAGATCTGTGTGGTTCCATGGAACCTATTTGGGTAGGGTCTAATTCCAATTGGAAAACATCTCCAGTAACTTTAACTTAAATAGGGAACTGCTGCTCCTACCACAACACAGTCCTGATGTGCCCATAGCCATCTAGGGCTGGTTTGGTAATTGAAGCTTCCCCAGCCAGGGTAGGAATTTAGAATTCTGTTGAGGTTTATTCTTACCTGTACATGGATAAGAGGTCTAGGAAGTGATTGGAGATCCATTCAGCAGAGCATGTTTCTGGCTAGACCTGTCCGGTTCACCCTTTTTCCAAGATTATGTGTGGGACTGGGCAGGGCATCACTATGTGAACTGGTGTTGATAGTTGTGGAACTCTGTTCATTGTCACTGGGTGTGAAATGCAGGTCATCAGCTGAAATTAGGGAGCCCATGGGTATCACAAGGTCATTGGTTTGGTTACGCTTCTAGTGAAGAAGGAAATGCTATTAGGAAAATTGCTTTCTTTTCCAAACTGAAACGTTGGAGCACAAATCCAGTAAGTGAATTGGATGTAATGTTTATTAAGGGGTTTACAATGCTGGGTACATCAAATAAAGCACCTTGCCATTCATCCTTATGTTCCCTAGATGCTTTCTCAAACTATTACCCCTTGGAATCAATGGGATATCCCCCTTGGGCATACATTTTATAACCAAGGGCCAGAATGACGTCTACTTAAAGTGACAATTCTTTGAGTTTCATAACCTCAATGAGTGAATCCTCTCCCAGAAGTGCCATCCAACAAAGACTCTGTGTTCAACAAAGTCTCTGGGTTAAGCAAAAAAGAAAAATCTATGGGTGTCGTAATCCTCAATCCTGGGATCTCTTCCCAGGATATATTCTTAATGACTCACAGTTATGGAAGTTGGTGTCCCCATACTTCTTTCTTGTCTCTTTGGTTTGTAGATTCAGGTCCTCTGCTTTTCATCATTCACTCTGGGGAGACACCTTCATCTGTGTCACAAAACCCTGTGTGCACATGCACATTAAGCATGGGCAGCAGCAGAAGTTACATGTGGGTGAGGTGAAAATGATCCGAGATGTTTGCCTACCTGAGTTTCTTTACAGAATTGGTTTGTCTTTCACCAGTCCCCTGTGATACCTGTTGTACCCCCACCCCCTCCCTGGTCCCTGTGATGTCCTCTGAGCCCCCGCCCCCCTTCCTTGTCCCCTGTGATGCCTGTTGTACCCCAAACCCCTTCTTGGTACCCTGTGATGTCCTCTGTACTCCCCACCCACTTTCTGGTACCCTGTGATGCCTGTTGTACCCCCTCCCCCTTCCAGGTCCCCTGTGATGTCTGTTGTACCCCCCTTCCTGGTCCCCCGTGATGTCCTCTACCCATTCCCCATTCCCCATTCCTGGTCCCCTGTGACATCTGTTGTACCCCCCACCCCCTTCCCGGTCCTCTGTGATGTCCTCTGTAACCCTGAACCCCTTCCTGGCCCCCTGTGATGTCCTCTGTACCCCCACCCCCTTCCTGGTCCCCTGTGATGTCCTCTGTACCCCCCACCCCTTCCTTGCCCCCTGTGTTGTCTGTTGTTCCCCCACCCCCTTTATGGTCCCCCGTGATGTCTGGTGTACCCCCACCCCCTTCATGGTCACCTATGATGTGCTCTGTACCCCCTACCCCCTTCCTGGTTCCTGTGATGTCTGTTGTACCCCACCCCCTTCCTACTCCCCTGTGATGTCCTCTGTACCCCCACCTCCTTCCTGGTCCCCCATGATGTCTTTTGTACCCCCCACACCCTTCCTGGTCCCCGTTATGTCCTCTGTAACCCCACCCCCTTTCTGGTCCCCTGTGATGTCCTCTGTACCCTCCACCCCCTTTCTGGTCCCCTGTGATGTCTGGTCTACCCCCACCCCCTTCATAGTCACCTGTCATGTGCTCTGTACCACCCACCCCCTTCCCGGTCCCCCATGAAGTCTGTTGCACCCCCACCCTTCATGGTCCCCCGTGATGTCCTCTGTAAGGCCCACCCCCTTCCTGGTCCACCGTGATGTCTGTTGTACCCCCAACCCCCTTCCTGGTACCATGTGATGTCCTCTGTACCTCCACCCTCTTCCTGATCTCCCAGGATGTCCTTTGTACACCCCTCCCCCTTCCTGGTCCCCTGTGATGTCTGTTGAACCCCCCACCTCCTTCTTGGTCCCCTGTGATGTCTTCTGTACCCCCCCACACCCTTCCTGGTCCCCTGTGATGTCTGTTGTTCCCCTCACCCCCTTCCTGGTCCCCCGTGATGTCCTCTGTACCCCCCCACCCTCTTCCTGGTCCCCTGGGATATCCTTTGTACCCCTCACCCCCTTCCTGGTCCCCCGTGATGTCCTCTGTACCCTCATCTCCTTTCTGGTCCCCTGTGGTGTATGTTGTACCCCCCTTTCCTGGTCCCCCGTGAGGTCCTCTGTACCCCCACTACTTTCCTGTTCCCCTGTGATTTCTGTTGTATCCCCCACTCCCCTTCCCGGTCCCCCGTGATGCCTGTTGTACCCCCTCCCCCTTCCAGGTCCCCTGTGATGTCTGTTGTACCCTCCCTTCCTGGTCCCTGTGATGTCCTCTACCCATTCCTCATTCCTGGTCCCCTGTGACATCTGTTGTACCCCCCACCCCCTTCCTGGTCCCCTGTGATGTCCTCTGTACCCTCATCTCCTTTCTGGTCCCCTGTGGTGTCTGTTGTACCCCCCCTTTCTGGTCCCCCGTGAGGTCCTCTGTACCTCCCACCCCTTTCCTGTTCCCCTGTGATTTCTGTTGTACCCCCCACCCACTTCCTGGTACCCTGTGATGCCTGTTGTACCCCCTCCCCCTTCCAGGTCCCCTGTTATGTCTGTTGTACCCTCCCTTCCTGGTCCCTGTGATGTCCTCTACCCCTTCCCATTCCTGGTCCCCTGTGACATCTGTTGTACCCCCACCCCCTTCCTGGTCCCCTGTGATGTCCTCTGTACCCCCATCTTCTTTCTGGTCACCAGAGGTGTCTGTTGTACCCCCCCTTCCTGGTCCCCGTGAGGTCCTCTGTACCTCCCACCCCTTTCCTGTTCCCCTGTGATTTCTGTTGTACCCCCCACCTACTTCCTGGTACCCTGTGATGCCTGTTGTACGCCCTCCCCCGTCCAGGTCCCCTGTGATGTCTGTTGTACCACCCCCTTCCTGGTCCCCCGTGATGTCTTCTAATGCCTCCCCATTCCTGGTCCCCTGTGACATCTGTTGTACCCCCCACCCCCTTCCCGGTCCCCTGTGATGTCCTCTGTAACCCCGACCCCCTTCCTGGCCCCCGTGATATCCTCTGTACCTCCACCCCCTTCTTAGTCCCCTGTGATGTCCTCTGTACCACCCACCCCCTTCCTTGTACCCTGTGATGTCTGTTGTACCCCCAGCCCCTTTCTGGTCCCCGGTGATGTCTGGTGTACCCCACCCCCTTCATGGTCACCTATGATGTGCTCTATACCTCCTACCCCCTTCCTGGTCCCTGTGATGTCTGTTGTACCCTCCACCCCCTTCCTAGTCCCCTGTGATGTCCTCTGTACCCCCCACCCCCTTCATGGTCCCCCGTGATGTCTGTTGTACCCCCCACCCCCTTCCTGAGCCCCCGTGATGTCCTCTGTAGCCCCACCCCCTTCATGGTCACCTGTGATGTGCTCTGTACCCCCACCCCCTTTCTGGTCCCCTGTGAAGTCTGTTGCACCCCCCCACCCCTTCATGGTCACCCTTGATGTCTTCTGTAAGGCCCACCCCCTTCCTGGTCCACTGTGATGTCTGTTTTACCCCCCACCCCCTTCATGGTCCCCTGTGATGTCCTCTGTACCTCCACCCTCTTCCTGGTCCCCCAGGATGTCCTTTGTACACCCCACCCCCTTTCTGGTCCCCTGTGATGTCTTCTGTACCCCCTCCCCCTTCCTGGTCCCCTGTGATGTCTGTTGAACCCCCCACCCCCTTCCTGGTCCCCTGTGATGTCCTCTGTACCTCCACCCTCTTCCTGGTCCCCCAGGATGTCCTTTGTACACCCCACCCCCTTTCTGGTCCCCTGTGATGTCTTCTGTACCCCCTCCCCGGCCCCCTGTGATGTCTGGTGTACCCCCACCCCCTTCATGGTCACCTAGGATGTGCTCTGTACCCCCTACCCCCTTCCTGGTCCCTGTGATGTCTGTTGTACCCTCCACCCCCTTCCTAGTCCCCTGTGATGTCCTCTGTACCCCCACCCCTTTCATGGTCCCCCGTGATGTCTGTTGTACCCCCACCCCCTTCCAGAGCCCCCGTGATGTCCTCTGTAACCCCACCCCCTTCATGGTCACCTGTGATGTGCTCTGTACCCCCACCCCCTTCCTGGTCCCCTGTGAAGTCTGTTGCACCCCCCCACCCCTTCATGGTCACCCTTGATGTCTTCTGTAAGGCCCACCCCCTTCCTGGTCCACTGTGATGTCTGTTTTACCCCCCACCCCCTTCATGGTCCCCTGTGATGTCCTCTGTACCTCCACCCTCTTCCTGGTCCCCCAGGATGTCCTTTGTACACCCCACCCCCTTTCTGGTCCCCTGTGATGTCTTCTGTACCCCCTCCCCCTTCCTGGTCCCCTGTGATGTCTGTTGAACCCCCCACCCCCTTCCTGGTCCCCTGTGATGTCCTCTGTACCTCCACCCTCTTCCTGGTCCCCCAGGATGTCCTTTGTACACCCCACCCCCTTTCTGGTCCCCTGTGATGTCTTCTGTACCCCCTCCCCGGCCCCCTGTGATGTCTGGTGTACCCCCACCCCCTTCATGGTCACCTAGGATGTGCTCTGTACCCCCTACCCCCTTCCTGGTCCCTGTGATGTCTGTTGTACCCTCCACCCCCTTCCTAGTCCCCTGTGATGTCCTCTGTACCCCCACCCCTTTCATGGTCCCCCGTGATGTCTGTTGTACCCCCACCCCCTTCCAGAGCCCCCGTGATGTCCTCTGTAACCCCACCCCCTTCATGGTCACCTGTGATGTGCTCTGTACCCCCACCCCCTTCCTGGTCCCCTGTGAAGTCTGTTGCACCCCCCCACCCCTTAATGGTCCCACGTGATGTCTTCTGTAAGGCCCACCCCCTTCCTGGTCCACTGTGATGTCTGTTTTACCCCCCACCCCCTTCCTGGTCCCCTGTGATGTTCTCTGTACCTCCACCCTCTTCCTGGTCCCCCAGGATGTCCTTTGTACACCCCACCCCCTTTCTGGTCCCCTGTGATGTCTTCTGTACCCCCTCTCCCTTCCTGGTCCCCTGTGATGTCTGTTGAACCCCCCACCCCTTCCTGGTCCCCTGTGATGTCCTCTGTACCCTGAACACTTTTACAGGCCCTTCATAAGGAGCCAAACAATTAAAGTATAACTTGTGTTCACACTATAGGTGTGATCTGTTCAGACAACAATTGTGTTGTTTCGGTAATTAGGCAGACAGTACATTTAGGACTTCTTAATGATGAACATCAAGACAACTTTCTTTGACTTCTTCATATGTTGTTTTATTTTTCAAAATTAGCCCAACGCGTTTCGAGAAAAACATCTCTTCTTCAGGGGTATATATTCAAAATTTCAATCCAATCTATAGAAAAATTCCAGAAAACATAAAGTTACTATTTCTGTGAGATCTCAAATTTACTAGTTCTGTAGAAAGTCTCAATAAAACTCTTATTTTCTAAACAACTGGTGACCCTCATATAGGTATTACATAATCCTGTGTATCTTTCAACACAAGTTATACTTTAATTGTTTGGCTCTTTATGAAGGGCCTGTGAAAGTGTGCAGGGAATGGGAGTTCCTCCATTAGGAACTTATTCTGTTTGTATGTATCTCACAACCCATATGCCATGGTTGACTGTTATCTCCCCTGCACCTTAAATTCACTAAAAGCAATTCTGCTTTCAAAAACCTACTTGAATTGAAAGAATGACCAACCCTAGGTGTGCATGGTGAACACAAACTGCAGGTTCTATATACATACCCATGAGTGGGTTGGCATATCGATTTCACTAGCACCCATAAAACCAAACCTCAATAGAAAAATAAGGAGATGTCCTTCTCTAATATTAACACCCTAACGGATAAGTCAGCTACCACCTTAGCCTTTAGCGAGGAAGAGTCAAACCGAATTCTTGGGCTAATTAAAGACACAGACAAATAGAGCACTGGGGACGATAATCCAGAGAGACTAATATTTAAATTGGAAAAACTACTTCAAAGGGAAATCTCCCAAAAACTCCTCTACGTTGGCACAGTACTACAAGAGCAAACGAATACCAAGAGGCCAACGGGTATATCTAAGAATGACACTGCGCAAGGATCACCAAGCATTTGTTAAAAGATGAGAGCAGATACTGAATAAATGCTCACTAGACCTTATATTATTGACCATCGAAAAATTATCGAAATCTCTATTATCAACCAATCAGGAAATTGAGGAAGTCAAACTACAGCTGTCAAAATTGAAAACAGGTGAACAACTAAAAACCATATTGGAGGACACCAACAATAAATTGGATTCATATAAAAAAAGATATAGAATAACGCAAGATAAGGAAGTTCCGTAGAGATACTTTGGACTACGCGAGGGACATAGTTTACTCATGGCAGAAATTTTATCAGAACTCAAGACCTAACCCAACTAGACCTACAAGACCACAGGGAACCACAAATAGTGCAGATAGCAGTGACATAACAAGTGGGGAAAGAGACAACGCAGACAGAACCACAGCCGGGAGTCCATCGAGATCAGAACCAGCTGAAAGAATAATACCAACACCACCAGGTCCTTCGACCTCTAACTTACCTGAGGTACCTTTTTTAGGAGGAGACAGACCCGTAGAGGGAAAAAGAAAACAAAGACAGAAGCACAAGTAACAGGGTCTATAATTCTGAATATCTTAAAGAAGATACTCATGAAAAGTCAGATAGACACATTGAACCTAGGTATCTCCTTTATACACACAAATAACACCAGTGGCTTTGAAGAAGAGGTGAACCTCTTTAAACTCATCAGAAAGATGGAACTTAAGGTATTCTTTGACAGCCTCACAGACCTAGGAGAACAAAAACCCAAATCAGACTTTTTAGAGATGAAAAACAAAAGCACATTCCACCCTCAAATTAACCATCAGATTATAAATCTATTCAACCTATAAACCAAAAAAGATCTGAAATGGTTGAAATACAGCAACTCTAAAAAAATGAACATCAGGAGCCATCAACTTAAACTGATCAAGGAATTATCCCAAGATAGCACAGTAACACTCAAACCGGAGGACAAAGGGGGAGCATTAGTCCTAATGGACACCGACTTCTACAATGAGGGATGCCTTAAACTCCTCGAAGACCAACAAACATACCTAAGACTAGAAAATGACCCCATCATGTCTATCAGCACCTTGATAAAGGAGACAATCGACAAAGCTTACGACTCAGACTGGATATCTGAACTCACAAGAGATTTTCTGATTAAAAAATTCCTGATAACCCCGGTATTCTACGCATTCCCAAAGGTCCATAAGAACCTCAGAAATCCACCATTCCGACCAATAGTAGCAGGTACGGAGAGTATCTTTCACCCACTGGCCATCTACTTGGATAAGGCTCTACAACCCCTAGTGCAAAAAACTTCCACCTACCTAAAGGATACAGCACATTTTCTGCAACTACTAAGTGAAATTCGGATAAACGACACAGAGCTAATACTATTCACACTTGACGTCAACAGCTTGTACACATCAATACCCCACCAAGATGGCACAGAAGCCTTGGAGTGGTTTCTCCTCAGACAAAATACTACGCTCATACATAAGGTCTTTGCAATTGAATTGATCAGGATCATCCTTTACAATAACTATTTCAGATTTAATAGCAAATATTACCTTCAAGTATCGGGTACCTCTATGGGTTCTGCAGTAGCATCATCCTACGCAAACATGTTTATGTTTCACTTTGAACACAACTTCGTACTGAACAAAGAACCATGGAACAACAAGAGCAGATTCTGGAAACGATTCATCGATGACATTTATGGAATTTGGCAAGGATCCACCGATGAACTACAAGAATTTCTGACATACCTGAACAATTGCCAGGAAGGTATCACCTTTACGTTGGAGATTGGAAATTCAAGCGTCCATTTTTTGGATGTACAAGTGGAAAGAAAGAACACAGAATTCAGCACAAATATTTACAGAAAACCCACAGACGTCAACAGTGTTCTACATTTTGGAAGTTTTCATCCACTTCACTTGAAAGACAATTCACAGTACAGCCAATTTCTTCGTCTCAAAAAGATCACGTCGGACCCCCTCGTATTACAATCAGAGCAAGAAAGCATGAAAGGAAGATTCAGGGAAAGAGGATTTCCAGATGAGACCATAGAGAAAGCAATACTGCGGTGTAACATAATAAGCAAAGAGAATCTATTACAAGAGAGACCGAAGAAAGAAACAACAAGGCTAATACATACCCTCAAATATTCCAGCCAAAGTTTTCAAGTCAAAAGGGTGATCAATAAAAACTGGGATCTTATTAGATCAGACCCTAATCTGAATAGACTTTTTCCTGAACCACCCATGCGGGCTTATAAGAGGGGCAAAAACTTTAAAGACAGCCTAATCAGGGCAGAAAGAATAAAAAAACCTATACAAACCACCCTAAGGAAACAGAAGAAGGGAACTTTCTCCTGTCTAAATTGCCAACATTGCTCAAACCTTATTTAAGGCGATCACATAAGACACCCCAACAGTGGCAAGATGATATTGTTGAATGACTTTGCTAGCTGCGAAAGTAAAAATGTGGTCTATGCACTTAAATGCCCATGCGGCAAATTCTATGTGGGGAAAACCATAAGAAAAGCGCGCGAGCGATGGACCGAACATAAGTCCAATATCAAATTCCCGGTTGCCAGACATTTTAAAGAAAACGGCCACACCATAGCCCAGCTAAGGGTTGTAATACTAGAGGTTATCCGGGCATTCCCCAGAGGAGGAGACTTGACAAAAAGACTGGCACAAAGAGAGCTATACTGGATACACAAATTAGACTCAATGACCCCGTTTGGCCTAAATGAAGACTTTTACATGGGGCCATTTCTGTAGATACACGATGTTACTTGAGTGTACGTCTTTTGCTCAAATGTCAGTAAAATCACATTACTTCCTGCTATTCTGTAATCAGGGCTGCAGGTTTTACGAAGATTGTAAGTCTCCCCAGGAGAGACAGATAAACAGATGTATCGGCCTTTTGGTTTAAATAACCTATGTACCCACAACACAGGATCTCTCTATCGAGAATGTAAGTCTCCAGTAGGAGACAGAGCAGCAAATGTAGTCATGACTGACTTATTACATAGAATGAACAGAAATTCTAGAGAACGTTAATTGTGATTTGAACACAACATGGTCATGCATATTGTTAATTCTATCCAGTAGGAGGGGCATTAATATTACCATACGGGTACAATGTCATCACACCATTTGTGAGTAACTTCTGTACCAATCCCTTAGATGTCCATACATCACATCCTTAGACACTCTACCATTTGTTCCATAGCCTTTCCATAGCCTTTCCATAGCCTTTGATAGATGATTGAATGTTATTCTTTACTCTCCCAATTTGTACCTATTTACCTCAATTATCCATAAACCACAGCGGCAACGCGCTGATTGCATCACATTTTTATTTTGCCCACTATGGTAAACATCCTTAGAAACTCTACCATTTGTTCCATAACCTTTGATACATTTAATGTCATTCTTTACTTTCCCTATTTTTACCTATTTACCTCAGTTATCCATAAAACACAGCAGCTACTCACTGATTACATCGCATTATTGCTTTGCCCACAAAGGTAAACAAAGGTGACGTCACAGCACGCAATTGCGTGATGACGTCACACAGTACCAGACGCCTTACGCTAATTCGCATGTACGGCAGTACACACCAAGATAACCATATCTCTAATATTAGGCTTTACTTTAGCCCTTTATGGATTTCCATTCCTTTGAAATTATATTAATCACCATTATACCCTGCACGAACGGGGCTATTGAAGTGACACCATGGCACGCCATAACGTGGTGACGTCACTACAATGCGCCGCTACGAATGGCCGCCACTTTGGGGCCTTAACATGCACGTGCATGTGAAGAAAGAGCACAGCCGTCCCTCCAATAGCCAACCTATTAACTTAGGGTAAGTTACATGCAATTGATGGACATAGGTCCTTCCCTTTAATTGTAGGCTACAGCCTATACCCCACTTTATTTCCTTTTTCCACTTATACGTATCCCACTCTCTATTTTTAGATTGTTGCACTGCACTTGGAGGATCCAATTAGAGGGATCCACTGATCTGATGTTTCTCTACGCATCCACTCTTTATTGGTTCAAACAGAGTATTTGGCTATGTACCCTACTCCACATGGTAAGGAGTCTTGACCTTCAACAAATCTCTTACCACTTCTTTAACCTCTATCCACTTTTAGACTGTTTATCTAACCGCAAGTATAGGAACCTCAATAGACCTTTTTTAGGATTTTAGTAATTGTACAGTCCGTACCAATCCTACTCAGTAACTATCACTCAATAAGCCATTACATATGAGTTTCCTTACTCAACATAGAGTTACATGGACACACATTACCTATATATCCATACAGCCCATGTTTAGACAAATTGGGATAATGAGTCTTTCACTATTGGACACACTTCAGTTGCATAGAGCTGATATACCTGAGAGTTGAAAATAGCATTCACTAGGTGAATCACAAGAACCAGTGATAGGCATTGGATTGGATGTCCGTAACAACATGCTCTTTCCAATATTTATGTACATTATGTTAAAGTACATGTTCCAATTGTATAGGCAGCCAGGATGTAGATTTCAAATTTTTTAACTTGGTAAACAAGTACACAAACTTGAATATGATTGTATAAATTTGAAGAGGTACGATTAATATAAGAATGTAATAAGAAATAAAACACAGTGTGTGTTGAAAGATACACAGGATTATGTAATACCTATATGAGGGTCACCAGTTGTTTAGAAAATAAGAGTTTTTTTGAGACTTTCTACAGAACAAGTAAATTCGAGATCTCACAGAAATAGTAACTTTATGTTTTATGGAATTTTTCTTTTGATTGGATTGAAATTTTGAATATAGACCCCTGAAGAAGAGATGTTTTTCTCGAACCACGTTGGGCTAATTTTGAAAAATAAAACAACATATGACGAAGTCAAAGAAAGTTGTCTTGATGTTCATCATTAAGAAGTACTAAATGTACTGTCTGCCTAATTACCAAATAACCTATGTACCCACAACACAGGAGCTCTCTATCGAGAATGTAAGTCTCCAGTAGGAGACAGAGCAGCAAATGTAGTCATGACTGACTTATTACAGAGAATGAACGGAAATTCTAGAGAACGTTAATTGTGATTTGAACACAACATGGTCATGCATATTGTTAATTCTATCCAGTAGGAGGGGCATTAGTATTACCATACGGGTACAATGTCATCACACCATTTGTGAGTAACTTCTGTACCAATCCCTTAGAGTTCCTTAGTGTTGTCTGAACAGATCACAAGTGAAGTATATACAAGTTATACTTTAATTGTTTGGCTCTTTATGAAGGGCCTGTGAAAGTGTGCAGGGGACGGGAGTTCCTCCATTAGGAACTTTTTCTGTTTGTATGTATCTCACAACCCATATGCCAGGGTTGACTGTAATATCTCCCCTGCACCTTAAATTCACTAAAAGCAATTTTGCTTTCAAAAACCTACTTGAATTGAAAGAATTACCAACCCTAGGTGTGCAGGGTGAACGCAAACTGCGCATGTCCTCTGTACCCACTAGTCCCTTCCTGGTCCCCTGATTTGTCTTCTGTACCCCCCACACCCTTCCTGGTTCCCTGTGATGTCTGTTGTTCCCCTCACCCCCTTCCTGGTCCCCCGTGATGTTCTCTGTACCCCCCCACCCACTTCCTGGTCCCCCGGGATATCCTTTGTACCCCCCAACCCCTTCCTGGTCCCCCGTGATGTCCTCTGTACCCCTATCTCCTTTCTGTTCCCCTGTGGTGTCTGTTATACCCCCCTTCCTGGTCCCCCGTGAGGTCCTCTGTACCCCCCACCCCTTTCCTGTTCCCCTGTGATTTCTGTCTGTATCCCCCACTCCCCTTCCTGGTCCCCCGTGATGTCCTTTGGACCCCTACCCCCTTCCTGGTCCCCCGTGATGTCATTGGGGCCCCCACCCCCTTCCTGTTCCCCCGTGATGTCTGTTGTACCCACCTTTCTGGACCCACATTTTGTTGTCCCCCCACCCTGCTTGCCTGATCTCTTCTTTCCCCTTCCCCCTCTCCCTTACCTCCACCCCCCCGCTTCACCAAATCACTACAGGAGTTGTCTTGATTCACTATGGTTTCACCCTCACAGACCTGTTGCCAACACTTGGATTTTGACTTTTTGGACACATTGGGCCTCATTACACGGATGGCGGTAAGGGTTTACAGGTACCGGTATTTTACCGGTACCAGTAAATCCTTACCGCCTTATTACGAGGTCCCTTTGCGGGTTGGGGAATTTAACGCCTGCTTTTTGCAGGCGTTAAAAACCAACCCGCAATGGGACCCAGGGAGCTAATTACGGTACCGCAATTTGCGGTACCGTAATTAGCGCCTTCCCCATTCCCATTATGCCCTATGGGGCAAAAATGGGAATTGGGAAGGGCAATGGTGGAAGGGGGAATTAACGCCCCGCCAACCTTGGAATGGGGCGGTAATTCCCCTTTCCGCCAAGGCGGTGCTGGTATTTTACCGGCATGAACCATGGCGCTAATAGCGCCATGGTTCTCCGCCATCCGTGTAATGAGGCCCATTGACTCTTGGTGCTTCACCTTCTCAACTCTCATACTGGACCTCCGCTAGACCTTGTACTCAGGGTGACCCGTAGTCATGCTGTGACCATTATCATCTTGAATCCTTGCTTACATTTCATGTTCCCTGCAACATTACATGTTTTACTGACCTCTGCAACTGTACTCACTCTCCCCTCTGCTTCTCCACTCTTTTTCATCGTTTTTATTCTCTGTTCTCTCCTCCTCTCCCTTCTCCCTCTTTCACCCTCCCTTAGACTTTTCTACGCACTTACTCTATCAGAATTGTCCTTGGACCTAGTATGATACTATAGCATTCCCTTACTTATCCCCCCCAGCACTATCTGAAATGTCATCAGGCCTAGTACGATAGTCGCTTGTTTTGTTTTCTTCCTTCCCAATAGTTAATTTCACATTCTTGTTGTTCATGGCCTGTAAGAATGTCATTGTATTTTGCCTTGTTCCTCCCTTGCTTTGAAGCGATTTGAAACACATTGTGTATAGGCGCTACACAAATAAAATGTCATATCATATCACATCTCCATCTCCCTGTCTAAGGTCCTTATTATAGTATCATATATTCTGGCTCTATCTATTTTCTTGATGATTTACAATGATCTTGTGCCTAAGGAGACATTACTTGCTTTATTTGGCTTATTCTTTCTTTGATATTTCCCTGCATTAGCCCAAATGCCTGGATAGGTGTTCTCCTCTCTTGGAGATTCCTCCAAACCTCTTCTGGAGCATTTCAACCTCCTCCTGACCCCCTTTGATGTTCCACTTCTCCACAACCACCACAAACTCTTTCTTTTTTTCTTTTTTATTGCAGTTTAAATTAAACCTTTACAAATTTATATTGAAAAAGAACAAAATAAAAGTAAAAAATCACAGTAAAAAAACAATTAAAACACAGCATGGAAAAAAGTAACCACAGAAGAACAGAAAAAAACACCATCATTTCATGTGATCACAGGGCAAAGAATCAGAATAGACATTTCATTGTTACATCATTTGGCATTTCCTGAGAAATTAATAGGAAGCAAGAGAAATTTAAAGAAGAAGCTGGTAAATACCTCAGGGTGGTAGGTACCCAGTCCCCAACAAGCTTTCCCCATATACCATGACTTCATGTGATTACTGGGTAAAAAATCAGAATAGACATTCCATCAATTCATTGTTACATTATTGGGCTTTTCCCCAGAAATGTGTAAGAAGGAGGAGACATTTCAAGTAGAAGCAGATATTTAGTCCTTACTACAATAAGTGCTTCAAACTGCAGGACTAGATGTTTTATCGACTCAGGTTTAATCTGGCAGAATATACATCTAACTTCATCATTCGCTATTTTTTTCCTCCTAAGCAGAATTTCCACATTCTCTTTCATCTCCTCCTCACTCCTCCTGATGTTCCTCATTACCACCTCCTTCTTTTCCTTCATGTATTCCTCACTCTTGTTGATTTTGTTGATTTTCTCCTCACCACACTTATTTTCCTTCACCTCCTCCTCATGTTTTCTTATGTTACACCTCATTGAAAGACCAAAGAAATATCGAGGCTCAGTACCACAAAATGAAATACGCTAATCACGGGTCGAAAAGATACAAGTATCTTTTATTTCTGTACAGAATTCAAAGCAAACAGATAGCTATCTGGCTCCCAACACCTTGCAGTGTGTACCAGCAGATGCAATGAGGGGTGAGAATGCTGGAAATCTTAATGCAGACGCTTTTATACAATTTTCTAAACATTGTCCAGCCCCTCGCCAAACTAATAATTTACATGCTAGGGTTCGTGCCCAGTTCACATGACAAATATTATAATATTGTACAACAGATTTAACAAGTTTCCATGTCCATGAAGTTACGATGGTGACATTGGTTCTCTGATATACAGTAAGCCTTGTTTCAAGAATCGCTACAATGCAGTTTAGCAAAAACACACAATCTGAGTTTGTTCTACATTGTCTCGTTGTTTATATGAGGATGAGGCTTGTGAGCGCAGACAACACTTGGAGTGCAGTTCATTCGAGTCACAAGGTTTCTTTGCATTGAACAAACAGTCTGCTCTCGGTCAGCCTAAATGTTGACACAACTCAAAGGTCGTTCGGCTCGGCCTCAGCTGAAAACACAGTCTACCATTTTAGGACATATGCAAGAGTCAAAATCAAAATGGCGGCTCATTCTTAAAATGGCGGCGAAGTTGATCAAATATCAAAACATTTCAGACGCGGTTTTCCATACAACGCAAATGGGTTTAGGCCAATATTCATAACAAGGCGGTATTATATGAATACAGTTTAACATCATCACTTCCTTATTCTTCTTCATCTTCTCCTCAATACACCTGATGCCACTCCCCAATGCCTCCTTATTCTATTTCACACCCTCCTCATTCACGTGATGTTCTTTCTCAACAACTTCACCTTCTTCTCACTTCTTCAGGTTTTCCTCCTCAACATTTCATATGCCCTCTGCTCTGGCTACTGCTCTGTAACTTCCTTCTTCCTGCTGAAAAACCTTCTGTTCTTGCTTTTTCCACTCTCCAATGCTATCTCTGTGCCCCCTCTTAGCACACATGCACTCTACCTGAAATAAATGTACTGTTTGCACAAGCTAAACCTACCCTCTGCAATGTCCCTCTCTTTATTAAGAAGTATCACATAACTATATGCCTGTAGCAATTGTCTTCGCAGTTTAGGCTGAGGGAAATCACCTGTGCCAAATAAATGGGCACCACATTATGTGTTGAAAGAAACAGAGCCAGTGAAGTCTCACCGTTCATCTTGAAATCTTGCTTCCCTACTTCTGCGCCACAGAGTATACCACTTGTGCAGATGCTGCCTCAATCTTCTCCCTTCAGTGTTTCCACTCTTGCAGCTGCTGGTAGAGTAGCAGAGAACAAGCGGGAAACATGCATTGAGTTGGAGAACTGCCGACTGTGTTTTGGGAAAAGTTGCACCACAATAGTGCCAGAGAGTTAAATGACCTATACATACTTTGACGAGACCTGCATTGTGGGGATACCTGAATGCCTGACTACTTTTCCTTATCATGTGCAGGCTTCTTGTTACAGGTGGATTTGACTGCTGCATGTCATTGGTCCATAATGCTTGTTTTGTAAGGTAGCCTGGGATTTAGATGTATTACCCACATATTGATCTTCTGTAAAGTGACAAGTATGCACTTGCTTAAGGTGACAAGCTTCTGCCATCTTATAGTGGCATGCTAGTGAAGGCAAGGGGATCCTGCTGTAGTACCTGAGCAAGTGTTGGTACTCGGGCCCCCATGAGACTTCATCACAATGATCATCAAAAAAGGTGTTGAGATGCAACCCTTTCCATTGAGTAGCAAAATATCCATTTCTCTATTTTAGAGCCATTGAGGCAGAAGAAGCTCATTGTTGATCCAGTGCTGAATGTAATTGAGGCATCAAATAATGATTGACATTGTTCAATAAGTACAAAAAACACTAGGCAGTTATCAAGAAGGATATGAAGTTGGATGTCATTGGCGTCCATTTCAAACTGAAAATGGTGGAGGTCAAGGACGTGGGCAAGGGGATTCATGTACAGTTTGAAAAGAAGGGGTGAAAGCAAGGATCCATCATTTGGGAGCTTAAACGAAGAACTTCAAGAAGATGATTTGGTATGCCCAATGTGAACATTTTGGCTTCTGTTAAGGAATAACGCATTTGTCAATATTGATGCATTACCATACACTACATCCCAATGTGTAAGTCTGTTCTGTGACATCCATAAATATGACTTTAACAATTGAAATGAAGTAGATTTGATGTACAACTTGCCCCACACTTCACCATTTATGATATTTAACCAGCCATGATGATTTCTTTCTTCACAAAAATTCCTAAAAGACTCTCTTAGAAAAGCATGCCACTTTTTTTCTTTGTTCCATTTTGATGTTTAAGAAACAACATATTGTTAAGGCGCTAGCCCTGGGCATTGCCTTTTGTACTGCTTCCATTGCAAAGGGAAGTAGAAGAGTAACATGACCTTTAATAGGCTTTGGAAACATTCAAATTGGTTAATCCCTGGTTTAATAGATTGAATTGATCTAAAATATGGTTATTTATAGCAAATTACTTAAATGGAACTGATGCTGTCCTTTATCGTAATCACTTGCTCATTTTCTGATTGGTAATAGCCACAACTTTTATTAAACACACTTTAATAATAAACTAGCAGTTGTACCCATGTTTCACCCAGTAATTCCTACTAAAAACATAACAAAACAGACAAAGGTATATTTATATTGTATATTTTTTACATTGTCTACACCATGGAACCTACCCACATGCCAAATTTCAGGTTTGTAGCATGTTGGGAACGTTTTGAACACACAAACACACACACACACACACACATATTCAAGCATTGCCTACCCCTTAAAAAAATGCTTAAAAAAACGAAACTAGAAAAATGTATATTTTATACATTTTGCATTGTCTACACCATGGAACCTATTCACATGCCAAACCAATGGTTTGTAGCATGTTGGGAAGTGTGCTGAACATTTCAAACAGACACACTCACATATCCAAGCATTTCCCCTAAAAAATAAATTGGACAAAGATATATTCATGTTTTGTACTTTTTGCATTGTCTGCACCATGGAATCTATCCACTTGTCACTTAAAGGTGGAGGTAAAAATAGGTTATTGTATGTAAAAGTTCACCCAAAAATTCCGCAGCCAGTATTTCCATGGAATACCACCTGTGGTATTTGATCAAATCCTGAATTGGGTGGGCTATACAATTTATTGTATTTTGCCAAATACTGACGATTTTAATGTTAGCACCCAACTCTGAATGACCCCCTAAGTTTGTGATTGCTTGTCTTGTCTAGAACACTCTTCTCTCAGGGGACCAACAAAATACACACATGCACATCAACACCAGATTGAGATATGTAACAAAGTCACATGAACACAAATACAACTTCCTCCTATACGTCACAATGTCACATACACACTCAAACACATTACCTCAGTGACAGAATCTGAAACACACACACACATACCACACCTTATTTGAAAACACATACATATAATTGGTCGCTCTTGCCCCCTCTCCATCACCAGGTCCAAGACGTATTCCCCTTGCAGTCCTCCCTGCTTCCACAACTTGAAATATGCAGTTGACTTTCCAAGAAAGTGCAACATAGGAGCACAAAAAAAGCCACATCCCCTAGCTGTCGTTCACTCTGTATTGTCCAAATGCATACCCCATAGCCACAATTACTAGACCATGGTTTCCTGTAGTGTCTGTCAGGGGCTGACTGGCAAACCAAGGTTGTCTACTGTCTAACTGAAAGCCACGGCAACAGAAGGTGATGAGGGTCAAGGTATGGGCTGCGTGTGGTGGGGAGGGTAGTAAGGAATTGGTGACTGAGCAATGTGGACAAGGAAAGGAGGTGTGGCCAAGGTAAGGGAAGGGGACTGAGTTAATAGTTAAAGGATGGAGCAAAGGGGGAACGGAGGTCTGAAAGTTAATTGGGAAAAACACAGGCATTGGGATTGTGGTGCAAGGGAAGGACACAGAAGGATGATGGGTACGGACAATGTGGTAAATGAGACAGAGGTACACATATTAATTGCTATTTCTTATATTTTTTCAGGTTTATCATGCAACTTGGTACTTTGGAAGTATACACAATTGTACAGACTTAGTTTATAATTATAGTAAGTTTTCGTTATAATTATAATCTTAGTCTGTTTCAAAAATGTATTTGCCTCAGAATACAGATGATTAATATGCTTCCCCTTTTATAGATACATTGGTGCTTTGCAAACCAAATGTATTGAACAGCATACTAGTTTAGCATTTGAATAACAACTTTTTTGGTTCTAATAGTGAAGACGAATAGGACAAGATGAAGTCCCCCCCCCTGCTTTCTACATTGGAAACTGTGGAACCAGCAAGATAGGGCTGAAATCCCCACATTCCACGCTTCATTCATTATTTGATTCTGAGCAATTCACTCTTCATCACTGTGTCTTATTTTCCTCAACTATCTGTAGAGAAAGTGTCACTCATCGGGGCTTATACTCTATAGTGTTACTCCATAAAGAATTATAATTTGAAACATTTATGTTAAGCATACTGGAGAGGAGGCAGAATGACAATTGAGGGTCTTATGCTGCGGGAGTGGTTGCACATTGAGCAGATATGGGTTTTGTGTTGTGGACAGAGGAGGCAGGAAGCCAGGTATGGGTCTTTTGCCATGTCAGCTCATGTTTGTCTCTGACAGCAAACCCAGACCCCCTGGTTCAGCAATGGTTCTGCTCTATCAATAAATTATCTAGCTTTGCAAACTCTGGATATTGTTCTAAAACTAAGGATGGAATGGAAGGAGGTGCAGCCTGCTGTCAAATTACAAAATGTTGTGCATTGAACTCTGAGTTCAAATCCCAGCTTCCTTATTTTGAATTATTATATTCTGGTGAAATAATTGTACTATGTTTAATACGTGGGAGAATTTCCCAGGGTCTGGGTCTCTAAGAAAACATAAACATAACTGAAAATGATGTTGCATGAAAGGAAAGTAGTACCTGAGAAAATGTGTGAGGCTAAGTATTGCCAGTCCTCCCCCATATTAAAGCCTTTGCAAATGCAGGGTGGGTATTGTGGGAGCCTCTAGAAATGTTATTTGAGATAAGTGGAGATTTATGGAAAATTTTACGTTTTTGAATCAATTTTGGGAAAATTTTTAAATAGACATTGAAAAATGTGTACGACTCACATCAAGTTTCCCTCAATTGGAGGGTAACAGTATGTGTTTGATCCTTATTTTTTAGTGAAGAAATTATGTTACACTTTAGGATTTTCGTCCACTCCAAGTAGCGCCTGACTAAACTGTTTTGGTATACCGTTTTGGAGTTTGCTTGTTCACCGGGTTTTAGAAGCAGCAGGTGCCCTTCGTAGAATTTGAAGTGATGTGTCTAGAGGAAAGTCCCATTCCTTTGATATACCCACAATTAAGATCACTCTCAAAATGATAGTGACATGTCCTCTCCTATATCCCACTCCTGATCAAACATTTTCAGCATAATGGCTCCTATAAAAGCAAGGAGCACTACCCTATGGTGCTATTACGGCAGTGGTCGAAGTGAGCGGGAACGGTCGTGAGCGGTGTTCCACTACTTATATTTTTTACCGTTAACAGCTCCACTACTTTTTCCAACCATTTTCACCATTCCAGAACTGTTCTTTGTGAATTTATAGCACTCTTCCCCACCAGCTATCAGTTACAGCGAAAGGGAAATCTCTTTCAACTCAATTGGCTGTCAACCAGCATGACTGAAACCCTTGGAAAATGTGTTGCACATTGCTCCCCTCCTACTCTGTCCGCTGCCGGAGTCACAATTCCACTACTTTTTTTGGTACGCGTCTACCGCTGTATTACGGTATGTTTGCCCACACACGCTGATTGTGTATGTGCACGCACTCCAGTCCTAGTGGAAATAGAGCACCCGTGTATTTGTGTTGGTGCTAATGTAAATTCCCAACTGCAAAAAGCATTTGTGCACACTTGTTGTAATGCTGCACCTGGTCTCCTGGTTGCCAAGGTAAGCACATTTACACTCCACATCTCCGGATTCTAAAATGTATTGAGATAATAAAAATGCAGGGCAAACAGCATTTCACATAATGCTGGCTAAGGAGCTGAAAGACAAGTGTTTCTGCTACTTGCACACAGATGCCCACAACTTCATTGTACGTCAGTCTGGATTGGTTTTCTTAAAACAGTGACCGGTCTCTTCCGTTACAAGTGCAGGATGTTTTGACATTATTTAAATCGTTTCATGCAGACGGCAGAAGGTCAAGGCAACGTTCAAACTTTCTTACTTCCACTGGGTAGCTCCACTCCTTTCATAATGAACTATCATTACACGGGAAGTGGAGGTTGAGAGCATGTTCTGCCTTGTTCATGTCACATTAATTTAGCTTCAACTAGAGAAAAAACGATGTAGGAAAGGCTATTGTCACAGGGGAGAAGAGAGTCATGGCAAAGGGAAGACGTCCAGAGAGGAAGAAAAGGAGAGCGCGAAAATGTGAATATTGCTTTCAGAAGGTCATGCACTACATTTCACCTTGTGGGAGCAATCCTACTGCATCCGTGTTAACAGCTGGATGCTTTCCGTACAGTTGTGCATCTTTAGACAGTAATTGTGCCTTCAAAATGTGTGTTATTTTCCCTCAATGTTGATACAACTGGACATGGACACAACTGGGTACAACCAGACATGAACAGGTCAGAACTTCAATAATTAAACTTTGGCACTGTGCATACTCACTGCCTCGTGCCCACCTGAACAATATCTGTGTGAATGTTGGCAGCTAAAAGTGTTCATGTTTGGATCTTTTCTTTTTGTGGTCGCCACTTTGAAATTATTGACAAAGCATGTCCCTATTTTATTTCCAGTGACTGTCTCCATGCCTGAATTTGTGATATGCAGTGGAGGTTGTGGCCGGTTTGTTGGGGCGCAACTATCGTCCTATTATGCAAAGGCTGTCACTTATTCTGTCCTGCCCAGTGCTCTATTGAAGGACTGCTGTCCTTGACAAAAGAATTGCCTACTGCCTGGTCAGAAGTCCTGCAGGCCCTCATTTGGGTTGCTGGCCCAGGTAGGGGCCTGATGGGAGGGATCAGGGACGATGGCCCCTGGGAAGACTTTTGAGTGTCTGTTTATTCTGCTCATATCTTCCAATGTGCCGTGCACAGGTCAACTTCAAGGAACGAAATGTCAATCAACTTTCCTCCCTGCATCCTGTTGCTGCTCAGGAACACCAGGAGGTGTTCAAGGGCATAGGAAAGGACTAGGACCATGTGGCAAAGAAATGTAAGTTTAAACAAAGGAACACGACGTGTGCGTGTGTGGGAGTTCTATGAATATGTGTGCCTGTGTCAATGTGTGCATGAATATGTGCATGTGTGTGTACATTTTACTGTGTGTACAAGTGTGTGCATTTTCTGTCATGGTGGAAAGAATGTTTCCTGCACCCATCATCAGCATAGTGGTATTACATCGTTTAATCTTGTCTCAACAGTAACATTATATGACACCTGCCTGGGTGAGCAAGACCATGGTATGTGGAAATAAAGAGGCACAGAGAAAGAGACAAGTAGATGAAGAAGTTGGATTTCAATGGACAGACAACTGGAAAGAGACAAAGGGGTTGGCGGAAGGGGAGGTGACTGTGGTAGTAGGGAGGAAGGAATAAGAAATGCTGTTGCATCACAAGAAGTGCTGATTGGAAAGAAGGTAATGAGGCCCACTAGTAAAACAGACCATATTTTGTGATGCCAGGTTCTAGCAAAATTGCTGAGTGGTACTAGGTGCAGTCAGTGCATGGCATGTTTATGTGACGGGCCCAAGATGTGCTCAAGCATGCCCTGGAAGTATGGAGGCTTTGTTAAAATCGAAGTTTGAAGAATGACCACCCTGTTACTGGGGGCATAGCCTGACAAGCCAACTGACATACATGTCAGCACCAATAATTGGTACTGCATAGATGAATGCCGAGAATACAAAAGGTTAGAGGTGGATGGGGAGAAGGGGCAACTGGAACCTACAGTGACCAAGAAGTTTTGGCTCCTTGCTGCTTGAGATGGATTAGATGTACTGTTACATCAGTAATGATCAGGGAGTGCAATGACTCACTAGTCTCTGTTATTAATATAGTGATGAAATGTAAGATTGGACTTCAGACAGTAACCAACAAGAGTCACTCTTCTCGCCGGAAATTGGCCAATGGGTGCCCCTCACTCCCCCAGGTTATAATACTCAATAAATGAGGAGATACGTGTAAGGCTCCCTAATTCTCTGTTAGTTCGATACTTAAGACAACTTAAACATCTCTCACACTCTTGTTTCTTGAGGAGCACGTTCTTTTGCATGTAAAAGGAGACAGGGGTAATCTGGGATGAAGGGTTTGAAATCCAGTTGTTAAATCTTAATATTAATAAGTAGCTAAAAAGTAAACCAAGAGGTTGCTTACTACTTGGCAGTCAAGGATCATAAATCAAGATAAATGATCCTGAGGTACTGAAAAGTATTAAACTAAACAAAGAAGCCTATGACCAGTAAATTAGAATTAACTATGTGTTAATGTTCTGTAAAATTAGATGGTCCTAAAATGGTGAAACTTATGTCTAACCCCGTGAGATATTGATTAGAAGTAAAGTACAGATCAGCGCCTATGTGATTTATTGCAAGAGTCAGGGGTTGATTTAAGCAAATTACATACTATCCTGAACATAAGAAAATGCTTTTTGGACAAAAGGTAAATACATACTTGTATTTGAAACATAATAACGTGCATACGAAACAGAAGAAAACTAAGAAATGCAAAAAAAATTACAAACTCGACTCCAGCCATAGATAACTCCGTACAATTTTATTTGTTTTATTTATTTTAGTATTTGTAGAGCGCACTACAGCCCAGAGGCAACGAGGCGCTATAAGGAGATTTAAAGAAGGCTTGCTTGAGGGTTACAATAAGCGGCCCCAGAAGGTATACTTAGGTAGATTCAGTTACAGGGTTACATACGATATAAAGTCCAATTACATAGTTACAGCGGGTATACAGTGAAGGTTACAGTTAGTTACTCATATACTTTTCTAGGTAGCACGAGGCATAACAGAGAGTGTGCTAGGTGATATAGTGGAGGTGCAAACCTAGCCTGATGGGCTCTTTTATACAAAAAGCTGGTTTTTTAGGGCCTTGCGGAAGGCTGTGTGAGAATCAATTGATCTAATCTGAGCTGGGAGGTTGTTCCATAGGGTCGCTGCCATAGAGGGGAAGCTAGTGCCTCCTGCCCGCACTCTGTGCGTGTGCGGGACAGTGATGCGATTAGCATAGGCTACTCTGGACGGTCTGGTGACTGTTTGTCTGGTAATCCTCTGTGTCAGATAAGGGGGGGCCTGATCGTGCAGACATTTATGTGTAAGGGCCAAAGTTTTGAAGACCACCCTTTCCTTGATGGGGAGCCAGTGTACCTGTCTCCTGATCCCTGAGATGTGTTCCTTGCGTGAGGTGCCAGTAGCAGCTCTTAAGGCATTATTTTGTGCAATCTGGAGTTTGGTGAGGTTTTTTTGGGAGGTTCCAATGAACAACGCAATACAGTAGTCCAGTATGGAGCCGAGAATGGCTCTGGCAATTGAGATGCAGTTTTGCTGAGATAGGAAGGGCCTGATGGCATTGATGAGTTTGGAGTGATATGCTGCGGAGGAGGCAACGGCATTGACCTGTCTGTCCATGGTGAGGCTGGGTTCTAGATATACACCCAATGTTTTGATGGTTTGGGAGACTCTGATGGGAATATTATCCACGGTGAAAGATTGATAGTTGGCGTCAACTTTGCCCAGTGTAGATGGGGAGCCGACAAGCAGTAGTTTGGTCTTATCACTGTTTAGACAGAGCCAGTTCTCAGCCACGATGGCTGAGAACTGGCTGTGTGAACAATGTGAAGGGGTGTATACTTTTAAATAAGTAGTGTCAGGGGCAGGAGAGCCAGCAACTAGTGTTATTCCTAGTGCCTTCAAGTGAAGTGCTTGGCAGAGATGAGGTGTTCAGGTAGCCTGTCTCTGCCAAAGGAGGGACAGTGCTTTGGAGATCTGGAAGCTCATTCTCGTCATCAGAAGAACATTGCCGGGTGCAGACATTGTGCATCACTAGTTTAGGTCTGTGGAAAGGGAAACGTGATTTCACAGGAATAGGTTTTATGAGAAAAACGATCTAAAACAAAACATGTAGGGCCAGTGGAAACTCACAATAGAGTAAAATCCATTTGTGGTTGCTTGTGTATAATCCTGTGTATGTTGGGGTATGTTGTATAGCTTGTAGGGGGACATTCCATAGCTGGAGGCTTGGAATGAAGGCAGGAAGTGTAGATACATAATGATTGAAAAGGAGATATGATAGTGAATTGCCTTGAGGGATCCCAAATAGGCAATGTAAAGAAGGATTAAAAAGCTACCATGATTATGCACTGGGATCTATCTGTTGTTCAGCAGAGGGAATGCCAATTCTAGTGCCAAGTCTCTAATCCCAAGATCCAATAGGTTTCCTTTTAGAATATTGTGCTCTACCATGTCGAAGACAGGCAAGCGATTGATGGGGTCAAGGTGTAATAGTTTTAATTGTATCACAAATCGAACAAAAGTACAGATTGAAGGCTATGAGTCTCTGAAACCCACTTAGGCTTAGCCAAGGAGTGCATTCATCTTCAGTCAATGTCATTAACTCAGAACAGCAAAACAAAATCATTGAGAAGAGGCTGCCTAAATTGCTAACGCAGCAATGAACTTACAATTAGCAATAGCACGTTATTAACTTGGGTTAGTGTGGTTTAAAGCAGATTTGTTTTTATAAAGGTTTGAAATATGGACCCTTAGATTCCAGAGGCAAAATCCCAGGGCAGGATGAGCACATGATAATAATTCGGGCAATATGATTTGCAACCTGTCATACCTGGCTATGAGGAATGGAGGGAAGGACTCTGAACATATTCAAGGAAAATAAAAACAACACTAACTTGTTTCAGAATATTTCTGAGGCCCAATAAAGGGAAGACATATTTCAATGTCATTGCAATGGTATTCACATGTGAGGATAGCTGTGAAAGGAAGTCTGCCATTAATTCAAATAAGACCTGCCAATAGCTGTAACAATTGTATGCATAGCTGTGGTCAAAGAATAGTAAGCTCAATTTTCCCAAGCAGTTTGGGTAAAAACTCATGGACTGCTAGGGTTGAAATGTGTTTTTTGCCCATGTGCTGACCAATTTATCAAGCTAATATTGTTGGGACCTCTAAATACCTGACGGGCAGAGTGTGGTAAAGTAAAAGCAATTGAAAAGCTATTGAACATGCTGCAAATTGAGCACACAAAATGTTGGGTGTGTACAGGCATAACAAAACCCACTCTGACATGTGGAGTCCACATATCAGGCAAAACTATGCAGGACATTTCTCATGCAAGTTGAGCGAAATTCTGTTGTAGTAATGTTCACATAGTTGAACAGTAGGGGATGATATATTTTTGTTAAAGGTGATAGCAATATAAGCTGTCCAATGCTGCCTCTCCTGCATGTAATACTCCACAACATTGTAATGTCCCAATATGTACAGTTGAGACCCACCCTGACATAGGGTTGAGAGCTAGCAATGATGGCAGAGGAATATATTTACTCCCCCTATGTTAAGTCATTATTATTTTGCATGTTCCTTATTGCCCATTGCCATGATTCAGTTAAAGTTCAGCACTAAAACAAAGTGTGTTAGTGTCATGGATAGTTCAAGCATTTTTTCAGAAATACGTGCAACTCTTTTTATGGGGTTTGTCTTGGAAGCCTATTGAGACAATCAATCTGGAGCCCAACAGATTTCAGTCGCCAAAAATAACAACTGTGGAATATTTCAAAATGCATCACCAAGGATCCATCATCGTAAGAGTTTTTGGCTTTGTTCTTAATAGCACAGTGGGGCTGAAGACAGCAGATGAATACTGAACATATCATCAACCCCATTTAAATCAGTTCACATGGGGGCGCGGGGGGTGACTGCATGCAACACAAAAGGAGGTGTATTCATTTGTGTTTTCAATGTACCACAATTTCTATGATGCTCCACATCAGAAGGCAGTCTGGGAAAGAGAATGTCACAAATGTTACAATGAAAACATTTCATAAAACCACTTCTAATTGGTTTCTGTGTCAACCAATCTTATTTGGCTGCTAACGATAACATAGTTGGAGGAAGTACATCTTTTAGTGAACACTTAAAAATATTTCTTCCTCATCTGAGGCCAAGATTTGAGCGAAATCCTGTTTTACTTACATACTGTTCCGTGTAGCAAAACGAAAGAACCATCTCCCCTTTTGTTGTGCTATAGTCATTCGACTGGTAGGGGTGTACCCAGACCGAGATCCCACGCCTGCTCAGCCAAAAGATCAAAGTTACTCCTCACTGATTAGGCCCAATGAGGCTGAAACATGTTTGGGGATGCTTGTGGTCTTGTGCAGAAGGTATGTCACCAAGCAGTTTGGGCTGGACTCCTTCTTTTGGGGTGGCGCCAACTCTAATTTACATATGGTCGGGCCTCCTTTTGTAATGGCTTGGCAAGCAAATAACTGTGGTCTGAAGGGTTGCCCTGAGCAATGCCTGAGGTTAAGAATAATAATAAACCTTCCAGTCATTACCCTTTTTATTTTGCTATATTCACCCCGAGTGGGACGGGTATGCCCAGACATGGATCCCATGCCTGCTGGGCCTAGAGGCCCAAGCTATCCGTCTTTGATTAGGTCCAACAACGTTTAAACTGGTTTGAGGATGCTTGTGATCTCATGCAAAAGGGCTGTGACAAAGCAGTGTGGGCTGGGCTTTTTGCATATGGTCTTCATTTTTTGTTATGGCTTGGCAGATCAAGAACGATTGTCTGGAGGGTTGCCTGAGCAAGGCCAGAGGTTGAGATAAATTCTAAACCTTCCAGCCATCACCCCTTTTGTTTTGCTATTGTCACCCCAGTGGTACAGGTATGGCCAGAAGTCAGTCATGTGCCTGCTGGGCCCAGAGACCCAAGCTACTCCCCACTAATGAGGCCCAACAAGGCTGAAACATGTTTGGGGATGCATGTGGTCTCATGCAGAAGGGATGTGACCAAGTAGTTTGGGCTGGACTGCTCTTTTGGGGTGGGACCAAGCCTGATTGGCATATGGTCTTTCCCCTTTTGTAATGGCTTTGCAGGCAAAGAACGATGGTCTTCCGAGTTGCACAGAGCAATGCCAGAGGTTAAGATTAATTTGAAACCCTCCAGCCATCACCCCTTTTGTTTTGCTACATTTTGTCTAGAATAGTTTTTCAGACTTGCCTTCACACAAATTGATGTTTGTGTGTTTTGGGGATGAGTTATTAGCGAAACAAGCGAAAGCAGATTGAGTTCTCTTATTTTCTGTAGGCAAGCCTACATCTGCATGGAATATCATGTGTGAAAGTTAGGGAACCAACTTTAATTTTGATTTACTATTTTAAGTAAAAGAAATGATTAAAAACAGTGTGTTCCTTCCCCCACAATTTTGGGGTGAGATTGCCGTGGTATGGGGTGTTATATAACATGATATTTCCCTGCATAACTAGTCATCAAAACTTACATATGTATTATAGATTACATCACTTACATTATAAACTGTAGAGTCCAGCCTAGAGCACATGTCAATTCACAGACAACAGAAACCATTTATGCCTTGTCAAAGTCCTATTGATGTCCAATGGGAGATGCAATATTTGGCCGTGATTGGTCATGTTGATTCCAGATTATGATCTGGAATTTGAGTAGTTAGTGAAGGTGTGAAAACTCATCTGTTTCTTCGAAAACATAGTCCAGCGCATCTTGGCAAGTTTATTTGTACTGGTTCTGGGCTGATAGATTTGGCAACTGAATGCTTCTAGTTAATTCAGTATCTATGCAATAATTATGTCTTGTGTTCATAGTTTATTACGTGCCAAAAGGCTTCTTTCGGGTAGTTTGGTTCATGCTTTCCAGTATGAAACTTAATTTTTCCTGACAATCAAATCCATACAAGTTTTAAATTGGAGGTAATACACACAACGTTAGGGAATGTAGTGACAGAGATATCTCTGCAATTGGAAAGATGTGTTTTGAAGTAGCCACAAAGTAAGACTTACAGGAGTTTTTGGATACCGTTTTATAGCAAGAATGAAAACTTATGTGTCCTGACCAAATATATAATGTTTGATAGCTCCTCTTTGTATAGCATTTTTGGTATGAAGAACGATCTTTGTTTCTGCCTCTTCTTGACTATTCCTAAAACAGCAATAAGAACAATGTAATGCAGACATTTCTGAATGCTAAGCCATTACAAAGTCATTTTTGGTCATTTGTGCAAACTGAAGCATGTTTTAAATAATTAATTAATAATTGGTGCTAAAGTGTGAGAGTATCTCCTTCACAATAACTACAGCTATGTTTGTGTTATCAATGATTTCGTAGTCTATAAGTGCAGTAACATGGAGCCACGTTTGCCTTGTTGTTGAATTCGTTTTTCTAGTTGTACTTGTAAAACACCCATTGTATATTTCATTATACTCCCAGCATTTGAATTATTTTAGTGAATACTTAAGCCAGATCTATGCATGTCTGAATGCCTTTTGACTTATCCCAAGTGTGTACCATGCCATTCCATCAGCAATTGCAACATATAAGATCCTTTCATGCGACATATTAGTAATTTATGTTGTTGGAATTGAGTGTTTCCTGTCTGTGCTGGGCGTTGTGGTGGTTGTGGGATTGATTTCAAGATTTCAATACGTTTTCTTATTTGCTGTCAAACATGTATAGTTCCATCATTGGTATACAATGATGACGGTACAAAAGAGAATTCAGAGAATCATCTGGTCTGATATACATCTGCTTGATGCTGTGATCTGCTTACAACAAGTAGTAGGACAATAGTGGTATGTCTACTCTGTAACTATACAAGACAATTTTATTTGTATTTTCTTGTAGGCTCTTGAACACAAATGTCGTTTTTTCTCCTTGATAGGATCCCAAAAATGCATGATTCTAGTTAAGAGATGAACCCATCATACAATCTTATAGCAAGAGCATGCAGCTGACCATCTTTAGCAATTGTCTCACTAAAAACTGTCTTTGCTGCATAATGACATTCATGTCCATTATAGGAAGATGCATTTCCAATCCATTTAAATTCAATAAGACATTTGTTAATTGCTATATTCTCCTTTCTGGTAGCTTCTTTACAGATGTAAAGATGCTTGTGTGATACTGCTTGTTCTATTATCCCTGCCATGCTCAAATGTTATTCCAATATATTGCCAAGTATTAGCACTTTACAAAAACATGCATGAAAATGCCTTGGGGTTTTGTGGTATGCCCAATACATCTCCAATAACGTTCAAAGTGCTGTTTCGATTATCAAACACTTCACCACCTAAAAGAGTGCAGAATAGAACATCAGATTTCCTCACAACTCCAGTGGTTGCTATACATTAGTATCCTCTCTATATATAAGCACATTCAAAGTAGTGCTAAAATTAGAGTAGTTAATGTCCAAACAAGGTGGTCTATGGATATTGGAGATGAAATAACTGATGATCAATGACCGTGTATGTGTGGATTGATATGTGAAATTTCCATCAGGAAGTGGCAAAATACCTGGTAATTGACGTCACTGCATGTTTTAAAGCAGCGCCAAATTATCAGTTTTGTTACAGAAACTCATTTTACTGACTGGTTTTGTGTGTTGAAATTTCCTGCCAAACAAAACAAGTACTGCATTCAGTAACTACCAGTTGTGGTATAAACTCATGCAGGAATTATCAGATACCCATGAAGTCCTATGGCACACCAAAATGGCGGAGAACGGTATGATCCCCATGACTTGGAATCATGTGCATGTGCTAACGGTAGACAAGGTGGGTGGAATTATCAGAGGTAATACCTCCAAACTCGTAAGCAGGCCCGAAATATACTGCATTACACCCCTGCAAAAATGCAACTTATTTCAGTTAGATTGTGAGGGCCTGTGCCCGAGGTGTGGTTCCAATGAAGCTAACTATGTACACATGGTGTGGGCTTGTCCACCACTGCAGAAATTCTGGATTGATGTTTGCAATCGTCTTGTGACCATTACTGGAATTGAATTTGTTTACGGAAGTTGGTAAATTACCTATTTGGACATTTTGGTTTCTAAATCTGGGTATTTTACTAGCTAACAGGTGAATACTTCCAAAATGGTTGCATCATAGTGCCCTTTTGTTTTTATTATTATTTTTTAATTATTTTTTAATTTCCTATGTGCACCAGACGGATTAAACCATATTCGGGCACAGATGACAACTAAAAGGAAACTGAGCATGAAAAAGACAGATATTTGACCATAATCAGATTTGGATGTATCTGAATAAGAAGGTTTTCAACCTCTTTCTAAACACGTCCAAGGTCTTACTTGTTCTAATCTCCAGTGGAAGATTCTAGGTCCAAACACTTCAAATCTTCTATCTCCTCTGGAGACACAATTAGACCGTGGGACACAAATGAAAGGTTTGTCTCCAGAACAGAGCTTTCTAGTTGGGCAGTAATGCTTCATCTTATCTGCAAAGTAATCCGGGGCACACCCCTTAAGGAACATACAGACCAAGCAAGCTACCTTAAACTTGATTCTATCCTCCACCATAAGCCAGTGGAGGGATCTCTGCATTGTGGAGACATGGTCCCATTTCTTAGGATTACCAAGCACTCTAACTGCAGCATTCTGCTGCCTTTTGTAGTCTAGCAATCTGTTTGGCTGGGATACCTGCAAGGAGGCTGTTGTAGTAGTCTAGGTGGGGGTTGGTCCTTGCCCCCACCAGCACTGCCTTATCCTCTATTGAAATAAAGGGAAGCACATTCCTTAGAAGATGTAATGAATAGAAAACTGTTTTAACCTTCGCCCCAACCTGTGCTTCTCTACCCAGGTTCTCAATCCAAATACATCCTAGATTCTTGATTTTTTTTGGAGTAATGAAGTTGTTCCCCTGAAATCAAGGGGTGGGGAGACTCTGGGGGTAATTCATAGAATTCAGCGCAGAAGTGGCGCATGCGGCTGGCGCACAGACGGAGCGTGCGCCAGTCTGCGCCAGCCGTGTGCGCCAAAACCCATTTTGACACACAGCATATTCATCGATACTAACATCCATAATCAGCCGTGGCGCAGAGTGGCGCAGCGAATCTGCAGCAGCGGCAGTTAAACCCCCAACCCCGCCCCGTGTGCCAAAAACATCGCACAAATCCCATACATGGCGCAAAGGCCAGTGGACCAGCATACAGCCCCCAACCACGGAAACGCGCTAAAAACTCCACACAGCCCTCACGCGCCAGCGAAATCGCATGGAAAACACCCTGTGCACCCCTCGGATTACACGTACCCCGCTCACGCCAGCGAAATTGCGTGGAAAGCTCCCTGCGCACCCCTCAGAATACGCGCACCCCACTCGCGCCAGCGAAATTGTGTGGAAAACTCCCTGCTCACCTCTTTGAATGCGCGTACCCCGCTCGCGCCAGCGAAATCATGTGTAAAACTACCCGTGCACTCCTCGGAATACGTGTACCCTGCTCGCGCCAGCAAAATCGCGTGTAAAACTCCCCGCGGACCCCTCGGAATACGCGTACCCCGCTCGCGCCAGGGAAATCACGTGGAAAATTCCCCACACATCCCTCGGACTACGCGTTCCCCGCTCGCGCCAGCGGAACCGGGTGGAAAAAAATCCCCCGTGTGTGCATGCCCCGCAGACAGCCCTTCACACCTGGCCATGCCCCGCAGGCAGCCCATCACCCCTGGGCATACCCTGCAGGCAGCCCTTCACCCCTGGCTGTGCCCTGCAGGCAGTCCTTCACCCCTGGCCATGCCCCGCAGGCAGCCCATCACCCCTGGGCTTGCCTCGCAGGCAGCCCTTCACCCCTGGCCATGCCCCGCAGACAGCCCATCACACCTGGGCATGCCCCACAGGCCGCCCTTCACCCCTGGGCATGCCCCGCAGGCATCCCTTCACCCCTGGCCATGCCCCGCAGGCAGGCCACATGTCACCATGCACTTGGGAGCCCCCAATCATGCCCCCCACCCACCCCCCATTGACGGGCACCTGCCAGCAGGCCCTGACTCATGCCCCCAACCCCCTATTGACGGGCACCTGCCAGCAGACCCCGACTCATGCCCCCCATTGATGAGCACCTGCCTGCAGGCCCCGACTCATGCCCCCCACCACCCATTGACGGGCACCTGCCAGCAGTCCCTGACTCATGCCCCCCACCCACCCCCCATTGACGGGCACCTGCCAGCAGGCCCCGACTCATGCACCCCCACCCACCTCCCATTGACGGGCACCTGCCAGCAGGCCCGGACTCATGCCCCCCCACCCCCACCCCACATTGATGGGCACCTACCAGCAGGCCCCGACTCAAGCCCCCGCCACCCCCCATTGACGGGCACCTGCCAGCAGGCCCCGACTCATGCCCCCCCAACCACCCCCATTCACAGGCACCTGCCAGCCGGCCCTGACTCATGCCCCCCACCCCCCATTGACGGGCACCTGCCAGCAGGCCCCGACTCATGCCCCACCAGCAACCCCCCATTGACGTGCACCTGCCAGCAGGCCCCGACTCATGCCCCCCACCCAACACATCTATACAATCCAGAGCCATGGCCCTTATGGCCACCCAAATCCCACCCACGCCACCCCAGTCCAAACACCCAACCAAGCATTCCATCCACTCCACATAGAATTCCCCATGTCATGATAGAAAACAAATAACCAGCATGCCCATGAATACATGTCCCTCAGACCCACATAATGGCAACACATGACTGAGAAAACCCAAATTGTGACATACACAAAACGAATGAGAGAAGCCCACACAAGTAAAGTAGATAAAAATAATGTGTTAAATTGTAAACTAAATGAGTAAAACAAAAGCACACAATAAGAAAATAAGATAATCAAAGTCCAGAACTCGCAAAATGATAAAGAAAAATGAATGCTGTAATCAATAAAATCCAAAGTAAAATGGCTCCAATGGGTCCGTCCATTAAACAAAATCCAAAGTAAAAAAGAAAATCAAAGTATTCCACCATGGGCAAAAAAATAAAATTCAGTCAATCCAGGTCCAGAACCATATACAAAAGAACATCCAAGGGTCCATGAGCCCAACAATCCAAAGGAAACCTAACCAAAACCCTACCTAATAAATAACTATATACAAAAAGGCATATACCATGCACCCCAAATAAAAAAAGAAAATAAAAAGGAAACCCACACCTACATAACTATTTACAAAGGCGGCGGGCTAGTCCGATGGCTCACTCATTGATGTCCCAGGCCAGGGCATCATCGAACTCCACTTCAGTGTCCCGGAGGCGGGCCTCTTCTCTGGACTCGAGGTCTCACAGGGATGCAGCCATGGCCTCCTCCAACTCCCTCCGAGTTGCCTCGAGGCACGCAGCCCACCTCAACGCCCGGCGCATGGAGTTCTCCGCCCTGACCATAGTGAGCCGTGCCCTCTCCGCCCTCCGCCGCTCCGCATCTATCTGCCAGCCCAACTGCTGCCACACAGAAGACACTCCCAATCCTGGGTCCTCCTGCCCGATGGCCGATGCCTGCCCCTGTGATGTTGATGGCCCCGAGCCATGATCGCTCTCACCCTGAGCCTGCTGCTGCCGTGCACATGCCCTGCCTGTTGATGCCTGCACATCCTCCTCCTGCTGGGGTCCAGTTGGTGAGGTGGCCACCCCTGCTGGACCTCTGACTCCCGACTGTGGCTGGGATGTGTCCTCCACCAGCCTGGCCGCTGGCTCAGGGGCAGCTCCACAGGGGGCCCAGGTGATACTTGGGCGGTAAGATGGTATGGAGGACGACTGACGCATAGGGGGTTCAGTTGAGGAGGGGGTTGCAAGAAGTTCCAGCACACAGATGAACCCAGTGCCGACAACCTGTCCTAGTAGGTCGACGCGGCCAAGGAGGGATTCGAAATGACGAGAGCCCTGCACGTCATCCCGAATCCCACGTTGGCGCAACGCCACCCCAGCTAGGACAGGCTCAATCCGGACACGGATTGCAACGTCCGCAGGGAGAGGAAAGCCAGTTGTATGCACATCCCCTCCCTGAAAACGGGTCTGGACGGAGGCATCACTGCTGGGGCAGGATGATGTAGTCACAGGATCGGGGACAGGATTACACACAGGCACCTCTGTGGCGGCCTGTGCTGCCTCCTGTCCCTGCCCCTGAACTGCACCACTAGCACCAGTGGAATCCCTCCCTTAAGGCCCTGTGTGTGGGTCTTCCACGGCCTCCTCCTCAACCAAACCCCCACCAACCTGGATGACTCCGTGCCATCTTCCTCCATAGGCCCCTGTGGGGGCTCAGCTGCCCCTACTGCTGCCGAGGAGTCCACCTTCAAACACCGCCTCTTGAACCTTCCCTCGGCAGCTGCGGCCATGGACACGGCACCAGACTCCTCACTCCCTGAAGAGATGACTACCTGGGAGGGGAACTGGGCCTTGCGTCTCCGGCTGATGGTGGGATCCCTGCCGCTGTGTTCCACAGCACCGTCTCCGCCCTCTTCATCAGTCGATGCTGCAGACAGGGAGAGACAGAACACAGGCATCAGGGCACTGTACAATGGTATGGTCGTATACACACATGACAGTTGCACATGAGTAGCAGTGTTAAACTTCACAGATGGCATCACACTCCCCAACACACATATCATTTGAACCCACACACATGCACAAATGAACAGGAATGGTGCAGCAGGGAGCAGCATCCATACACACACAACAGCATGAACATTCGCAGGTCAGCCTGACGTCACAAGCAACACAGGGAGTGCCAAACACATGCACATACGCCACCAGACAGACATGCATCTGTAGATCTCCACCACCTGTCACAGTGCAATCACCGGCAACTATGTCACATCTGCCAATTGGCTCCCTACATGTCTGTGTCACATGCATCCATGGCGTATCACAGTCGCACACATGTCAAACACACACACACGCACATGTACACCGTGCACGTACATGAAGGTGGAACCAGCATCCATGTGTCCCACCCCATCCATGGCATAGTACATACACAGAAATGCTAACATGTGTGCGTCTCCACGTGCATTTGTGCATCATGCTTTGGAACACATACACCATTGATGTGCATCACACATGACTGGACTCACATGCGGCAGGCTCATGTCCCTGCACATACACATCCATACATGGGCCTTTCCAGACATATGTCCAAGCTGCACACTCCTGGCACACCTCAACATGCATGGCATCCAATCAGTACACATGGACACTTACCGCTCGAATCCGGATGGGTCTGCCTCTCAAGGACCTGGAGGTGAAGCGCTGGGCGTATCCGTTCCAGGACCCTCATCTGGTCGTTGGTAAGGCAGACCCGGCACCCCTCTGCAGCCGCTGCATCCAAGAGGCACCGGGCCTTCCTGAGGGTCCTGGACCGCAAGTCCTTGCAGCAAGTCCATCCAGATCCTTTTCCGTCCATCGTTGTTGGCACATGTTCTTCCGAAGAGGGTATCATAACGCACCAGGACTTGCTCTACCAGGATGCCAACCTCTCTTGCTGTGAAGCTGGCAGCCCTCTGCCTCTCTGGCTGGGGGTTGCCCGTGATCTCTGATGGTGTTTCCCCCGACATGACAACCCCCGAGGCAGGTGTGGGTGGGCAACTGGGTCCTGGTGCTGGGCTGTGTGGCGATGGAACTGAAGTCGGGGGTCTTCTGTTCCGGCATGGGTGGTCACAGCAACTGGACCCCTGCAGATGGCTGACGTGCAGGCACCAAATAGCAGGGCACGTGGCCAGCAGGCAGGCAGCAGTAGATGGCTGGTGGGAGTCGGCTCGGGGCTCTGGGGGGCAGGAAAATGGCCTTCTGGGCAGGAGTGTGATCTTCCATGTGTTGTCGCGTGGCCAGTTTGATACGGAGTGATTTTGCACGTGAAAAAAAGCATGTCAGCGTGTAATTCGGGGAAAGGCCCCTAGCGCATAAGCGCGTATGTGATGTAACACGTGCAGGCATTTCCCTCGCCATGGGTGCATACTGATTCAGCACATAAAAAAACAGCACGTCCGCGTGTTAAAGCGTGTAATTCGAGGAAAGGGCCTAAGCGCGTAAGTGACGTGACGCAAGCGGGCGTTACCCTGAGCACGGGTTAAAGGTGAATTGGGCCAGCAGTTCGCTGTACATGCTTTTCGTGGAGACCGACATGTGTGTTGCTACTTCTGGTTGTTTCATGCGCCATCACTACTTCCCAGCAGATCAAGGACGTATCTCTTCTTTTGGTGGGGGTATTGGCTCATTACCACGCTAGTCAGACGGTGAGTCGCCCACGCTATGTTTCCCACTGCGGGTCCCCCTGTGTATCTTGTGCCCGTTTTTGAGGTCATAGTAGCCTGCGTGTCCCACGCGTATGTGTTTTTTGGGTCCCTGGGTGCCACTGCGTACTGCGGGAGATTAATTCCACACACGCGGGCTACAGGGGGTTGCGTGCACGGTTTTGGGGTGCCTGAGCATTGCGTGACCCGTCACCTTATCACCGGGATCACATACAGCCTTGCAGGTGCACAGGGGTGCTGTTAACATCTAGTACCCCACCCCCTTCACCCCAATTGCCCAGGACAATTGTTGTGTACACCTCCGATTGGCACTTCTACATCTGTGCCGGCACTACTACATCTGTGCCATGGTTGGGAGGCCACAAAAGTTCAAGGGCGCCTCAGCTGGGCGTCCTCCATGTGGCAGGCGTGGTCAGGGATGCGGCCTGGGTGACCAGGGAGTAGGGGGACTCCAGGGTTTCCAGGGTGTCTGCAGAGGGGGAAGAGGCAGGGGTGCACCACTTCAGCAGGATGCTCTGCCACGTGTTGGTGCAGTCATGCCACCACCACCTGTGGTTCCGGGAGATGCAGAGCTTGCATCTGGCACTGGCGCCCATGTGACCGGCAGTCCATTTCATCGACTGCCATGGGCCCAAGGGTAGTGGTAGCTGCAGGTGCAGCTGTGGCCACCACCACCCAGGCTCAGGGTCTGCCAGCGCATGCTGCGTTGGCACCTGAAGAGTCCCAGGATGATTTCCAGGTGTTCAGGAGGCACCTGGTAAGTGCACGCAGGGCTGCCCTGACCGAGAGACATGTCCCTGCAGCAGCATTCTCATCTGCTAACCCGAGCAGCCGGGTGTTGGCAACTGCATGGGCAGATGCTGCTGACACCACCCCAGCTGTGTGTCTGCCATCCAGGGCAGTCTCGGTCAATGACCATGGCACAGCGGATGTTGCTGCGCAGGGTCCAGTCAAGGGCACTCAGCAGACACTGACGCAAGTCAGGGCTTCCGTCCTAGTTCTACCTGCCACTCACTCGGTTCAATCCACCAGTGCCACTGCCCCTACTGATCAGGGCGGCATTTGCCAGTCAGGGTCCGGATCACTGCCCAAGAGGAAGAAGGTTGAACCTGCACAAGAGGCTGGGACCCCAGACATGGCTCCGGCCTCCGACACGTCGAGGAAGAAGCCTTTCTGCAAGCAGGAACTGGTCTTCCTTGTGGACTACGTGTCGGGACACGACCGTGATATGCTAGTGAGCTCAAATTGTCACACTACGGCTGCCCAGCATTTGTACCACTGGAAGCATGTTGCGGAGTGTGTCAGTGCATTCAGACATGAGGTGCGCACAGCTCAGGAGTGCAAAAAGCATTTGGATGACCTCCGATGCTGTGCTAAGCTAAAGTGTGCCTCCAATTATGCTATGACTCGGGTGACTGTGTAAGAGGATTCAATTCAACACTACAGCTAAGTCAATGCCTAGTCTGGGATACTGAATGGAAACCCTTATTGATATATCTTTATGTCCAGTTCATGCGTTCTGGATGACTACCCCTATATAACACCCCTCTCTTGGAATCCCCCTGACCCCACTGAGCCAAGAAGTAGTTCTGTTTTGCAAGTTTAAAGGTTTATTTGATAATTTAAACAATATATATATATATATATCACGCTTTATAATAAATTAATAATTGAATATCACACTGAATCTGAGCAGTAATCAATAATGGATAGTCTGGCACTAGCACACTTGTGAATAGGAACAGAAGAATAAGGTGGTAGAGAATGCTCTATATAAGTTCAGATGGATGTAATGTTGAATGAAAATGCAATACAGAAAATACTCAATATGATTTCAACAAAACAATGTAATCACTTTTCTCTGGCAATCCCCTCCCCCCTTTATGCAATGCAAGGAAATGGAAGGAAAGCACACAGTTCTCAGAAATGCAATCAAATGTAGTTCAGTTCACCCCAGCAAGCTTAGACTACAGAAGTTTGAAACACAGGCCCAAAATGCTTTGATATGTGATAGCACTATATTGGAAAATGTGCTAAAATGCTTTTATATGTGCTGGCAATGAAGTGTAAAATATGCTAAAATGCTTTTATATCCCTCTAGAGGTTCAGGGTGAGTGGTATCTAGTTAATATTAGTCCAGGCTCACTCTAGCAATGATTCAGGGATGGTTCTTAAGAGGCAAACAAATTTTTAGCAAGGAAAGCAAGGAAACTGCTGTTTTCACACGTGGAGAAATTTGCAAATCGCGGCAAAATTCGCGAGTGCGTTTTTCGCGATTGCGGCAAAAGTTTATGGAATAGGAATGCGGTTCTAGGTTCGTTGAAAAGCCAAGATTCCCAGCTTCCAGAGGAAGACTGCAAGTCTCTAAAACAAACGGTCACGGAGATATGAGCGATATGGTAAAGGTCGTTTTTCAGATTTGAAATTTTAAAGTTCAAAGTGACAAGTGACAGCTAGCAGCTAGAAATGACAGGTGACAGTTTTGCAAAATGACAGGTGACAGTTAGGAGGCAGTTCTACTTAGATTAAAATAGATTGAATTACATTATTTTAACTAAGAGATTGGTTCTGCACAGTTCTGCTAGGTACTCACAATATATTTTTGAAATAAATGGGCCTCGCCACGGATCTGGTCAGGTTTTCTTCACTCGCCACGGACGGTCTCTGCGCACAGCGTCTGGGTCAGCTCTCTGGTTCTGCGAACAGCGGTCTGGTCTGGGTCTCTGGTTCTGATCAGGTCTGTGGGTCCGGATACAGCGGTCTCCGGTTCAGCTGGTCTCTCTCTTGATACAACACTGCTCTCTGGCAAATGGCAAGAGTTCTTGCAAAGAATTCAAACAGCTCGCCTGGCTGTGATAATGGCAATGATTTGAGGCCTGCTAAAGAGGGATTTAGCTTGTAGTTGACCTCTCTGCTACAAATTCTGAAGTAAAGTCTTGGTCTCTGAAGGTGGATAGATTGAAGTCTCTATGTTGGCTCTCTGGAGGTTGATGGAGGTAAAGTATGGATTTTCCCGGCAGAGCGTCCCGCAGCAGATGGAATTGAATGTCCCTATCTGTCCTGACTGTCTGCTTTTATGTGTTTTGAAAATGGGTGGAGAGGCTAGCTTCCTAGGCCCTACCCCTCTCCACTTGTCATTGGCCACATCCTCCTCTTCCCCTTGATTGGGGGAATGACATGAAGTGTAATCATGATGAGGTCTGTTTATGATACAGAGTACCCACCCCTGTCAACTTTACACACAATCTATATTTGCTCAAAAAGACATATTTCATAGCTACACAGTGGTTTGAAATTACATGCACCCATCATGCATATCATATGAGATGTACCCTGTTCAAATCTGCTCTTCCTGAGAGCTTGCATTGAGAAATGGCAACATATTTCACTTTTTAACTGGTTTCGTAATATCGGACATTACCCCAAATGTATACACATGTGCGCAAGGAGTATGAACATTACTTGATGAAGTGTCAGATTTTTAACATGCATACATTTTAAGTAATACCCTCTTAACTGCTAGCTTGCCCCCAGATCATGCCACCGGTTCTATAAACCTCTTAAAATGTGGGCAGAAAAATCACAAGAATTATGGTGGTATTTAAATAATCATGACAAGTCCGTACTATGAGTTATTCATCTTTTTCTAAAACCATATTCTGGCTCCAAAGGGGTGTGGTTTCCCCCCAGCACAAGGTTGGATTTCTGGTTTTTCCAGTTCTGCCAAGCCAGCTTGCTCTCACAGGCAGTGCTCCTCCCCTTTCCTTCCAGGAGGAAGCCACTTTTACGGCCCCCATAATAAAACATTTGCCTGGGCCCTGGAAGGCCCATTGTTCAAGAGAAAGCCATTTATGGCCACTTCAATAAACCCTCTGCCTGGGTCCTATGTTTAGTCTTTAGCAGTCCCTTGGTAATCCAATCAGAGAAGTGTCATATCCCTTTTGGTGGGAACAGCAAAAGGCAGCTAGGCCTGGGAACACAGCAGTTGGGCAAGTCTCAACTCCTGTCGGGGGTAGCTGGTGGGCAGAATTCAGTTCCTTAAGCCAGGCCCCAGCTAATGTCACTTTTAGTTACCCAGTTTTCTGCATTCAAATAAAACTAACCAATTTTTACATATGCAGCTAAAATGCTGATTCTAAGTTTAAACTATGACATTTAAACAATTGCAACCTATGTGACACTCAAAAGTAGGTCACTCATTTCTTTTAAACATTTAGATTTTTAGTGTCTTTCAGTCCAAATTTACTTAAGCTGCTGAAATCCACAGCTCAGCCAGTCTTGTTATAAACCTTCAAGTCACTTCAGAATATAACTTTACATTGTATCCACCTCTCAGTAAGTCTTTCTTTGGCCTGCTTTGGGTTCATTTATTCAGTTTTACACAAAAAGAGAAAAAAGTCTGGTGTTGTTTTAAAACGCCGGCTTTCTGATAGTGGTGAGTACTGGTAATGCACCCATTTTTGGGATTTAAGAAAATGAATTCCCCACAATTCTAGGTTGCTTTTGGCAATCAGCATTGCCATTCCCAATGGTTTCAGGCTACTGTGTGGGTAGTCCAATGGTGGTTTTAGGCAGTGCCCTTCTGTGTCCATAACATCGGCAAAAATGGGTGGCAGCCTATTCTTCATGCCTTTCCCTGGGCATTTTCTGGGAAGCTCTGGCCATCATGATGTTTTCAATGCCAGTACTGCACAGTTTTTGAGGTAGGGCTCGGATGCATGGGTAAAAACATCCCACAAGCCCCCCTCTTGCGATGGCCATTCTGTTTCACTGATGGGACTCGCAAGACCTGGGATGTTTCCTCATCTTCTTCCAATAGATGGCACAGTTCAGCATCTTTTCCTCCATCCGGTCGGATCGATCGGTTCTCCTCGCCGGTCCTGATGGGAGTATTGGGCGGTACACTGGGCCCCTAGCGTCTCTGCTCCCAGTCTCCGGATCGTCCTCCTTGGCCCGTCTCCAGGTTTTCTTTCTCCTAGGACGACTAAGGAAGAGCGGCAATACCTATTCATAGACATTTTTCCCCCACCATTGATATAGTGGGGTGGCATATGAATTTTAGAACTCAACAGATATGCACATGCACATTTCTTTTTGCATTCAAAAACGAAAACACCCACGTTGAGAAACTTAGAATTTGATAGGCGACATGTAGGATATTTTAAGTTAGAACTGAATTAATCTGAGACAGTACCCTCCAGGATTCCAGAGGATTCCTCCAGTTGTTGCAGAGTGTGCCTGGGATGGCAACACTTCAACTGGTTAATGTGGACCCACTTGTCTTCCCCCTCTGCCAAACCGCCTTTGGGGATGCGGATCTTGTAGGCCACAGGGGAGATTTTGTCTATAATCTCAAAGGGCCCCTTCCATGTAGGCAAACATTTTCGCTGTTTGGCCTGGTTCCTTTGGAAATTGTATAGATAGACCCGGTCCCCCACCTGATATTCCTTCCTGGAAGTCTTCAGGTCATAGTGGGTCTTCATGCTATCAGCTGATCTTTCTAGATTCCGCTGAGCATAAGCAAAAGCATGTTGAAGGTGTTTCCTTAAATTCTCCACATACTCATGAGTTGTGGAGGCATTTATCACTGTCTGCTCTTGGGTCCTGTAGAGCAAATGCTGAGGAAGCACCATCTTGCGCCCAGTCATCAACTCAAATGGTGACATTTTGGTTGCAGATGAAGGGGTAGATCTGATGGCCATTAGGACCAGAGGTAATCGGATATCCCAACTTGGCCCAGAATCTGCCACAAACTTCTTTAATATGCTCACAATGGTTCGGTTATATCTCTCTACTGCCCCAGAAGAAGCTGGCCGGTAAGCAATATGCAACTTCCTTTTGACCCCCAGTATCTCCCACATCTTTGTCATTACTTCACTGGTGAAGTGGCTACCCCTGTCTGACTCAATCCTTTGAGGTAGACCGAAACGGGAAAAGATGTGGTTAATCATCAGGGCAGCTGCAGTTTCTGCCTTGCAATTTGGGGCTGGGAGACATTCCACCCACTTGGTAAACAAGCATGTCACAGTCAACATGTACTTATTCCCCCTAGCAGAGCGAATCACGGGGCCTACAAAGTCGATTTGTAAATCTAACCATGGCAGTGTCATCCCCCTCTTTTGGAGAGGCGCACGGTGCGTGAGGGATGATGGCTGAAATTGTGCACACACAAGACACCCCTTTAAGTATTGGTCGAGGTCCTGCCCCATGTGTGGCCAGTATGCAACCTCTCTTAAGATTTCCAATGTTGTGTGAAACCCCCTATGACCGGCGGTGGCCGCATCATGGGCGTGACTTAATATCAGGCTTCGGAATGAGGTAGGAACCACCCACTGATCGTGGCCAGCTTTGGATTTCCTTACCAGCAAACCGTCTTGGATTCGGAACATTTTTGGACATTTCATCAACACCCTTAGGTCCTCTTTCCCAATGTAATTGGTATCCGTCAGGGGAAAGTTCTCAGGGTCCTCAATGTGCTGGTAAAATTTACCAATTATTGGATCCCCTTTCTGAGCTGTAATTAAATCAGCATCAGGGGTCTCCTTACTCCATTGTGCAATTGAAAGATCATTGTGAGCATTTGTCTGGGACCTAGTGATAGCAGTGACCTGGATTTCCCCCAACAGGGACTCAATCTCAATTAGATCCCCTTGGATGGCCCCGGTTTTGGCCAGCTGATCAGCTAAGTTATTTTACAGTTTTGTCTGGTCCCTCTACTTTGGAATGACCCTTGATCTTTTTCCAATAGATGGTCATCTCATTCGAGGTGACCAGATCATCAATGTTTTGGATCAACTTCCCATGTTTCAAGGGTTTGTTATTAGCACATAACATGCCTCTGGTTTTCCAATTAACCAGGTGCTCCACGAACCCGTTCCGTACATAATCCGAATCTGTGATTATGACCAGTTCGTGGAGTTGATGCTGGACAGCAGTGAGGATGGCCTGATGCACAGCCATCAATTCTGACATCTGACTACTTCGGGGACCAATTTTGTATCCAGCGGAGGGTTCTGGGAACTCCTTCACCCATGCATTCCCTACGCCAGCCACCAGTTCTTTCTCCCCGTCGTTGTCAACATGGTAAGAGCATCCATCCACATAGACAGTGGGCATTCCCTCACACTTGTCCTCTTCAAAAACTTTGTGTGGGGAATTAAGGTATGCCTCCGTGTTGTCCTTTATCTTTAGACTTTCATCCTCGAGAGAGTTTTCTCTGGCACAATCATGCAAGTCAGCCAGACCTTGCGCGAGGGGACTCTTCTTGTTTTGGCCATATCGGACCTCCACAGGAAAGCCTTGCATTGACAGAATCCAGGAAGTAATTCGGGAATTACTCACATTTCCGGCCCGGATTCTGTCACTTTGGAGATATTGCAGAGGCTGGTGTGGAGTCTCCACTATGATGTGTTCCCCCTGGATAAACGGGCGGTAATTCTTCAATGCCCACACCGTTGCCAGGAGTGCCTTCTCACAATCGTTGAATTTTTCCTCCACAGAGGATAAAGTTTTGCTCGCATAGGAGATTACTTTATTGACCTTGTCATGCTTTTGGTATAATACTGCCGTCAAGCACGTATTAGAGAACCCCGTCTCCAGGAAGAACTCCTTGCTTCTGACAGGGTAAGCTAGGCAAGGCGCTTGTGAGAGGCTTCTCTTGAGTTGTTTTACTGCCTCGGCTTGTTCTGGAGCCCATTCCCACTTGACCCCCCCCTTCAGGAGATGAATCAGGGGTCTGGTGATCTCTGCGTAGCCCTCAATGAACTTTCTGCTGTAATTAGTCAGTCCAAGGAGGCTCCTTAGTTCCCGCAGAGTTGTGGGGTCTTTCAGTTTTTGAAGTGATTCCACTTTCTTTTCCTGGGGACAGAGACCCTGAGGAGTAATCTCATGCCCCAAGAAATTAACACGGGTTCTACACCACTGTGCTTTCTGAAAGGAAAGTTTTGCTCCGGCGGCCCTCAACTGGGTCAGAACATAACGGATCTCCGCTATGTGTTCCTCCACAGATGAACTTTTGATGAGGACATCATCTACATAAGCCAGGTTACCCCTCGCACCCAGGTCGGGCATGGCCTTATGTAGGAAAATGTTGAATTCATTGCCGGAGTTGAGGTATCCGAAGGGAGTCCATCTTCCTTACCATAAGGGCAAGAAGTGTACACCAGGAAGTTCCCCCCATGCCGGGTAAAAATCCTGTCTGGTGTTGTATTGTCCTCACTGTCACTGTCAAAACAGTCCTTGGGGATTGGTCCTAACAGTTCATTACCTAAATCGATGGAAAAATGTCGGTCATCAACCGCCATTCCAATAATGGTGCCTGCGGCTAGAGTAATACTCTTTAAGTCGCTGTTATCCACCTCTATTAGAATGGTGTCATGTTCTATGTTGACTAATGGAGTTGGGTTTACCCCCAACCCTTGCTGTTGGAGAGAAGCGTTTAGATGTATGTAAGCATCAGGGTTTTTCAAATGTTGTCCTCTTTTAGCTTTCACTTCCAGGGAGAATTGTCGGGTCCTTTCTGGGATGGTGACTTCCTCTTTGATCTGAATTTCAACTGCATAAGGTAGCAATTGAGCTGACCTAAATGCTTTTTCTGGATCATCAAAGCCCATGGGATTATCCGCTAATCGGGACCAAGCTTTGAAGTTTATTAGGTCCAAACTAATGGCAAAGCGATTGAGAATGTCACTGCCTAAGTAAAAGGCGGCATGGACGTCTCGCACGACCCAACAATTGTGGACTATGCTCTTGTTGCCAATGGAGATTTTGAGCATACACCTGCTTGGCAGGAGATGTTTGGAATTAGGTGCTTCCAGGTCCATTCCCCATTTGTCTATCAGTTTGAAGGTGGGAATGGCTGGATCTTTTGCGAGTTGGCGAAACATGGCTTCGCTGATGAAGCTCTTATCATTGTTCACGCACACTCGAGCAAGAACAGAGTCCTTCCCATCATTTAACTGAACAGGGATGAACAACTGCTCTCCAATTTGCTGAATATCAGCCAGGCTCTGAGCTGATTTCACATCTTTCTGGACTATAGGAGTGGGAGTTTCTGATTGTGGATTAGTATAGAATTTCAGAGTATTTCCTTCCAGCGTGGAATACCACTTTAGGCTGGAAGGAAGGTTGATTTTCAGAAATAGAGAGGACCCCCCATCACCAGTCTGTTGTCCTACTGATATTACTGTCACGTCTGGAATTTGGTTGTTCTGGAAGTGAAATTCTACTTGGTCAGATTTTTGTTCAACCATGTGGCAGGTGCCGTTTAAACTAACATGGTTGACACTCTGTTTTAATTTTATTGGTCGGCTAGTCTGGGTCCAGAGGACCTTGTTTACGCAATCTATTAAGGGTGACAACCTCCTCAGGAGGTCATTCCCCAGTAAACAAGGGGTGCCCTCTGGAGTCACAACTAAGACCGGGTGTTTCAACTTGTGTCGCCCAATTTTAATGTCCAAGTCTGCAGTCCCCTCAACGGGAATTTCCTTCCCGTCAAAGTTCTGCAGTTGTCCAGGAAGAGAGGTGAGAGGAATTTGGTAATTCTCTCCCCTTCCTGCATTCAGTTCGTCAAAGGCCCTTCTGGACAGAAGGGTAGCTTGAGATCCAGTGTCCACCAGTGCCAAAATTGTACCCTGCCCCTGTACTTGTACCGGGGCATAGTATCTTCCCTCCTTCTCCTCAAGGGGGCACAGATAATGCACATTTTTGGACAACTGGTGGGCTAACTTTCTGGTTTTGGACATCGCTAGCGAAGAGATTTGGGCAGAATTCTGTGGAGAGCCTTGGGAATCTGAAAGAAAAAGTTGGCAACTGGAGATCAGAGCCATTGTGGGTTCCCCTGGTTCCGGTTCTGGGCCGCCCCCCCTTTTTGGAGGCAGTCATCAGGATGGGTTTGAACCAGGGGATTTTGGTATTGTGGGTTCTGGGATGAGATGATGGGCGGCGGTAGCTCAGTCTCCATATCTCCCCAGTCTATATTGGAATCTTTTGGGACCCATTTTTCCTTGGGAGGAGTTCCCCCATCTCTGAAGGAGAAGATCCTTTTCCCAGGATCTTCTGAGGATCCCTCTCCCTCAAATTGGAAGATCTGTACCTCCTCCTCAAACTGAGTCTGTTTGGGTCTTTTGTTTCTCCTACCCCCCCTCTGCTCCTAGGAGGCAGACTTTCAGGGGCAGGAGATTTTGTTTCTGGTTCCTGGTTTTCCAGGGGCTGATTACAAGTTGGGAAGGAAGCTTCCTCCAAGGGTTTACACCCCCCTTCCCCTTGTGCCTCCTCCCTGGGAACCGGTGTGTTATCGGGGTGCTGCCCCCGTCATTGCTCTGGAGCACCAAGTCCAGAGTTGGGTGCGTTCTGCGCCGGCATGCTGATCTGAGGGTTCTGCTGAGCCCTCAGTATGTGACCCAGATCCCGCGCCATGTTTTGAACCTGGCGCTCTAACTGGGAAACCCGCTCAGGCTGATACGGGGCCCTGTTTTCTCCCCTGGGCTGATCCCGGGAAGGGTTAGCTATCCCTTCTCTGGTAATACCCCTGGTTGGGAAGATTTTGGTACCCCTCCACCCTTGGCCTCCCCTCTCCTGGATTAGGTTGTCTGGGCTCAGGGAATTGGGGAGAGAAGGATGGATGATTTTGGGGCTGGAAATTGGGTGGATACCTGGGGAAAAAGTTCTCTCTGGGATTTGGAGAGTTTCTGCCCTCCTGTGAGAAGTTGGGAGGGAAGTTCCCTGGGTTAGGTGCTTGGCTGGATCCCCCCCTTGGGCTGGAGGAGTCCACACATAACCCAGGATGGGTCGATTTCCCTTGTAACGGGGACTTACATAGTCAGGAGAGCGAGGGACCCCATTAGTGGGACTACCTCCTTGACTCCCTGTTTGTGACTGGCCCGAGGACCTTCTGGGCCTAGCATTATTAGGTGCAGGTAGGTTTTTAGGCCCCCCCATCTCCAAATCCAAAACGGGGGCAACCTTTACCTCTGCCACCTTGGCAGCAGCAGGGGTGCTGTTGGCTTTGGGGTTTTTGGGCGCATTATTTTTATTTTCTATTGGCTTCTGCACCTCATAGATCCGGGTCGCCTGTTCAATGACCCAGTCTAAAGATCTTTTCTCGTGAAAATCCCTCACGAGCTGGGTCATTATGTATTTGGGCAAGGCATGGAAAAACGTATTAATAAATTCTCTGCTATCCGTGCGCACCCTTCTTGTGGTCTGTGCAAAAGCCCGCTTTAACTCCTGCACAAATTCTTGTGGGGCCTGATCCTCCCCACATTGTAAATTGTAGGCTGCCTTGCGAGCCTCTTGAGGATTTCTGTGAACAGAAAAATGTTTCAAGATGGCCGCCTTATAGGTGGACCACCTTAAATGATTTTGGTCCTCCAGCCCCGCAAAGAAACTGGAGTATTCTGGGGAGAATGTCCACTTTACATATTGGATACAGCTTTGGCTGTCCTTCAAATGAAAAGTCTCCATCATTTGCTCATAGAGCTCCAAGTGTTCCCAAACAGAGTACTTGGCGTTCTTATGATAAGGCGTGATGACACTCCTGATTGCCTTAATCTGTTTCAATTGGTCCTTAAGCAAGGCCCTTTTTGCCTTATTGGCCTTTTTGGTGCGGGTAACCCTTGTCCATTCGTCCTCTGACTCAGAGGCACTGCTCCCAGAGGTTCCTGTCTGATCTTCCAGGTTTTCCCGGATTCTGCGAGTCTGGGAATGGCTGGCAGAATGTGGGGACCTGGTCTCCTGTGTCCTGTACCGTTCAGAGGAGTCTTCAGATTCCTCTTTGCTGCCAGGATTTGATGGGTACCCCCCCCCCCACTGACCTAACTGGGCAGAGGTTTTCAGGATGCCCTTAATGGGCCTACTCTCCTGGGGTTCCCCATCAAATTGCACTGTGCTTGGGTGCCCATACCCGGATGCCCGCCCCTCCATTCCTGGGTGGTACTGGCCGATGAGCCCCATGCTTCTGGCTGGATAGTAATCTGCCATCCCTGTGGCCCTGTGCTCATGTGCGCCAGGGGACATGGGGGTGGCAGAGTCCAGGGACTGAGAGAGATACAGGCCTCTGGTACTAGGGCTCCTGGGGTTATGCTCAGGAGTTTCTCTTTCCCAGCGAACCTCATCTCTATCCGCCCCTGCTCCCTGTTGCAATGCAAGAGCCTGCACCTTCAGTTCCTCAGTTAAGGCCTTACTAGACTCTATCAGTCTCTCCTGCATCGCTACCTGTTGTTGGAGCCTATCATTGTGCTGGCAGAGAGCCTCGTTTTCTCTCTGTGCCTCCTGATTGGTCCTGGAGTACTGGGCCAGTCTCTGCTGCAGGAGGGTTACCTTCTGAGCTGTGTCCCTATTGGCCTGCTCCTTTCTTGCTAGAGCATCCTCCACCCTCCTGGTGTGCTCTAACAAGTTCTGGTGTTCTTTTTGGAGGTCACCCAGTCCCTGGTGGGCCAGGTGATTTTCTTCCATTTTTCTTTTCAAGTGGCAGACTTCCTGGCCTAAGGTGTCCCTTTCCTGACTAAGAGTCTGCATCTGTACCGTCAGGTCGTCCCTTTGCCTTTGGAAGGCACCAGCTTCCTGGCGCTCCTGATCAAACTCTGCCTGGGTATCCAGGTCTTTCAGAATCAGTTTATTGCTCTCTGCCTTCTCCCTATTTAGGTGGCTTTGCAGGGTGACTACCTGCTCAGCACATACCCTATTGAAGTCTAACTGTTGCTCCAGCTTTTTCTGGCTCTGCAGTAGGGAGTCCAAACCTTCTTGGTACTCCTTCTGCAAGGCCAGAAATCTGGTATCCTGGTCAGCCTTTTCCTGTTGCAGGATGTCCATATCCTTCTTTATTTTAATGATGTGCTGTCTACTCTCATTTTCTGACTCCTGGCTCCCCTGCAGCCTCTGCTCAGAAGAGACCAGGTCAGATTGGACCTTCTCTAACGCCATCTGTCGCTTATTCGCCAGATCTTGGCTTTCAGTACATTTATCCTGCATGTCTCCCATATATAGGTACAGGTATGCCGCTATCCTAACCATCTTGTCTTGTTCATCCTTAGCTTTAGGAGCCATGTATAGTTCACTCAGGGCCACATGTAAGGGACCCTGATCTCTCCATATATCTGACCCTGTTTCCGTGACCTGTTGCGTGATGGCCTGCAACCAGACCATTCGGTCCTGGTGAGTCCACTCACCTCTCACAAATAACTTATGTAAGAAGTGCTCTCTGGCTATTTTCATGTCTACTAAGGTCGTCATTCTGGAATTTGAGTTCCTTCCTGACTTACAGAAGTTTGTATTTTATTTTTGCAAAACAGACCTTTTCCTAAGAGCGTTCCTTTGAGGAGTGCTTTACAGCGTAACACAGCGTGGTGATCCGACCGGATATGTGTATCTGGTCAGCTGGCACACTGTATTAATCTGCACAAGTGGTAGATCTAACCCAAACGTCCCGCTCGAGCCCCCAATTTGTAAGAGGATTCAATTCAACACTACAGCTAAGTCAATGCCTAGTCTGGGATACTGAATGGAAACCCTTATTGATATATCTTTATGTCCAGTTCATGCGTTCTGGATGACTACCCCTATATAACACCCCTCTCTTGGAATCCCCCTGACCCCACTGAGCCAAGAAGTAGTTCTGTTTTGCAAGTTTAAAGGTTTATTTGATAATTTAAACAATATATATATATATCACGCTTTATAATAAATTAATAATTGAATATCACACTGAATCTGAGCAGTAATCAATAATGGATAGTCTGGCACTAGCACACTTGTGAATAGGAACAGAAGAATAAGGTGGTAGAGAATGCTTTATATAAGTTCAGATGGATGTAATGTTGAATGAAAATGCAATACAGAAAATACTCAATATGATTTCAACAAAACAATGTAATCACTTTTCTCTGGCAATCCCCTCCCCCCTTTATGCAATGCAAGGAAATGGAAGGAAAGCACACAGTTCTCAGAAATGCAATCAAATGTAATTCAGTTCACCCCAGCAAGCTTAGACTACAGAAGTTTGAAACACAGGCCCAAAATGCTTTGATATGTGATAGCACTATATTGGAAAATGTGCTAAAATGCTTTTATATGTGCTGGCAATGAAGTGAAAAATATGCTAAAATGCTTTTATATCCCTCTAGAGGTTCAGGGTGAGTGGTATCTAGTTAATATTAGTCCAGGCTCACTCTAGCAATGATTCAGGGATGGTTCTTAAGAGGCAAACAAATTTTTAGCAAGGAAAGCAAGGAAACTGCTGTTTTCACACGTGGAGAAATTTGCAAATCGCGGCAAAATTCGCGAGTGCGTTTTTCACGATTGCGGCAAAAGTGTATGGAATAGGAATGCGGTTCTAGGTTCGTTGAAAAGCCAAGATTCCCAGCTTCCAGAGGAAAGTTACTGCAAGTCTCTAAGACAAACGGTCACGGAGATATGAGCGATATGGTAAAGGTCATTTTTCAGATTTGAAATTTTAAAGTTCAAAGTGACAAGTGACAGCTAGCAGCTAGAAATGACAGGTGACAGTTTTGCAAAATGACAGGTGACAGTTAGGAGGCAGTTCTACTTAGATTAAAATAGATTGAATTATATTATTTTAACTAAGAGATTGGTTCTGCACAGTTCTGCTAGGTACTCACAATATATTTTTGAAATAAATGGGCCTCGCCACGGATCTGGTCAGGTTTTCTTCACTCGCCACGGACGGTCTCTGCGCACAGCGCCTAGGTCAGCTCTCTGGGTCTGCGAACAGCGGTCTGGTCTGGGTCTCTGGTTCTGATCAGGTCTGTGGGTCCGGATACAGGGGTCTCCGGTTCAGCTGCTCTCTCTCTGGATACAACACTGCTCTCTGGCAAATGGCAAGAGTTCTTGCAAATAATTCAAACAGCTCGCCTGGCTGTGATAATGGCAATGATTTGAGGCCTGCTAAAGAGGGATTTAGCTTGTAGTCGACCTCTCTGCTACAAATTCTGAAGTAAAGTCTTGGTCTCTGAAGGTGGATAGATTGAAGTCTCTATGTTGGCTCTCTGGAGGTTGATGGAGGTAAAGTATGGATTTTCCCGGCAGAGCGTCCCGCAGCAGATGGAATTGAATGTCCCTATCTGTCCTGACTGTCTGCTTTTATGTGTTTTGAAAATGGGTGGAGAGGCTAGCTTCCTAGGCCCTACCCCTCTCCACTTGTCATTGGCCACTTCCTCCTCTTCCCCTTGATTGGGGGAATGACATGAAGTGTCATCATGATGAGGTCTGTTTATGATACAGAGTACCCACCCCTGTCAACTTTACACACAATCTATATTTGCTCAAAAAGACATATTTCATAGCTACACAGTGGTTTGAAATTACATGCACCCATCATGCATATCACATGAGATATACCCTGTTCAAATCTGCTCTTCCTGAGAGCTTGCATTGAGAAATGGCAACATATTTCACTTTTTAACTGGCTTCGTAATATCGGACATTACCCCAAATTTATACACATGTGCGCAAGGAGTATGGACATTACTTGATGAAGTGTCAGATTTTTAACATGCATACATTTTAAGTAATACCCTCTTAACTGCTAGCTTGCCCCCAGATCATGCCACCGGTTCTAAAAACCTCTTAAAATGTGGGCAGAAAAATCACAAGAATTATGGTATCATTTAAATAATCATGACAAGTCCGTACTATGAGTTATTCATCTTTTTCTAAAACCATATTCTGGCTCCAAAGGGGTGTGGTTTCCCCCCAGCACAAGGTTGAATTTCTGGTTTTTCCAGTTCTGCCAAGCCAGCTTGCTCTCACAGGCAGTGCTCCTCCCCTTTCCTTCCAGGAGGAAGCCACTTTTACGGCCCCCATAATAAAACATTTGCCTGGGCCCTGAAAGGCCCATTGTTCAAGAGAAAGCCATTTATGGCCACTTCAATAAACCCTCTGCCTGGGTCCTATGTTTAGTCTCTAGCAGTCCCTTGGTAATCCAATCAGAGAAGTGTCATATCCCTTTTGGTGGGAACAGCAAAAGGCAGTTAGGCCTGGGAACACAGCAGTTGTGCAAGTCTCAACTCCTGTCGGGGGTAGCTGGTGGGCAGAATTCAGTTCCTTAAGCCAGGCCCCAGCTAATGTCACTTTTAGTTACCCAGTTTTCTGCATTCAAATAAAACTAACCAATTTTTACATATGCAGCTAAAATGCTGATTCTAAGTTTAAACTATGACATTTAAACAATTGCAACCTATGTGACACTCAAAAGTAGGTCACTCATTTCTTTTAAACATTTAGATTTTTAGTGTCTTTCAGTCCAAATTTACTTAAACTGCTGAAATCCACAGCTCAGCCAGTCTTGTTATAAACCTTCAAGTCACTTCAGAATATAACTTTACATTGTATCCACCTCTCAGTAAGTCTTTCTTTGGCCTGCTTTGGGTTCATTTATTCAGTTTTACACAAAAAGAGAAAAAAGTCTGGTGTTGTTTTAAAACACCGGCTTTCTGATAGTGGTGAGTACTGGTAATGCACCCATTTTTGGGATTTAAGAAAATGAATTCCCCACAATTCTAGGTTGCTTTTGGCAATCAGCATTGCCATTCCCAATGGTTTCAGGCTACTGTGTGGGTAGTCCAATGGTGGTTTTAGGCAGTGCCCTTCTGTGCCCATAACATCGGCAAAAATGGGTGGCAGCCTATTCTTCATGCCTTTCCCTGGGCATTTTCTGGGAAGCTCTGGCCATCATGATGTTTTCAATGCCAGTACTGCACAGTTTTTGAGGTAGGGCTCAGATGCATGGGTAAAAACATCCCACAACTGGCAGTGGGCCACCACCTGAGGAGGAAGATTTCACTTTGCACAAGTTGATCGCTGCAGACTTCATACCGGCAGAATTGTACGAAGGAGTGGGAGAAATGCTGGATTTCGATGCTCCGTCCAGTGAGTGTTGTTGCGTGTTTGTCCAGCCCATGTGTGGTTTGCTTGTGTGATGTGCTGTGCTTGACTGCCACCATATGCTATGTGTAAATGGTTCTCATGTGCGAGTCATGCAATGCTTCACTGATACATGCCTGCAGTGCAGCATGCTGGACATGTAGAGCAGACGGGGACTGTCTTCATCACCACACTTGCACCCTACTCACATGCTAGTCACCCGGCTGCCCCTCTGGTCCATGTTCCAGCTCACTGGCCCTTCTGCATGTAACCTGGAGTGTCTTTCCACTCAGCACTCGGACTATGTCATCGCATGACTGACATGCATGTGTGTTCTGCCTGGATGCGGGTACTCCACGTAGGAATGCTCTCTTGCCCCTCCACCCCCCTGCACTCCAATTTCACCATGGCACTGGTGGGTATCATGTTGCAATGGCCTGTTCAACGCTCCTGTGTACATGCACACTTCCCCCTGCCAACCTGCCAGACACATATTGTGGGGTACATCCTTTGTCCTTGATGCAGGGTGTCTCACTCGGACTGTGCAGATGGCAGATGCTCCACAGGGACATGAGTGCCAATTCATGCTTCATGTGCATTCATGCATGCCCCTATGTGTCCTTGGCAGGATGATCATTGTTGTACGTGTCCAGGATGACATACATTTAATGGCATTTGATCATCCATTCCATGCCCACTCTGGCTCAGTCCTGCATCACGCCCATGTTTAGGGTGTCATAGTCTGTGTGGGGCACAGGCCTCCCCCTGTTTCAGGCCCCCTGATTCTGTTCAACTGGTGTAGTGGCTTCTGTACAAATGGGTTTACTACTGAGGGTTCAGCATGTGTCCTGCTTACTGTCCCATGCTCATCTGCTTTGTTATCAGTTGACTCAGATGATGCAATTGACGCTAGTCAACACTGTCTGCCAATACACAGTTCTCTGGTCAACCTTTCACTGCCATGCAATGCCTACCTGGATTTTCACTGAGGGGGGGTTGCCTGTAGCCATGCAACCCATTGCATACACATTGCACGTGATGCCTTAACTTGCCCTTCCACGGCCTTCATGTTTATTGATTGACATGATGTACTTGTTGATGTAGATAGTTGGTAACATACACATGTTCTGCACTGCACCAACCCACTTCTGAGCCATGTTACACCGTTCTACATGCCTACTCACTGCTACAATGTCAAAGTGGCCTGGCATGTATGGTCAGATTGTCATCCCTTCACTGTCATGAAAGGCACGGGCACAGGTGCATCCTGTGACACATGTACTCAGTATTGGAACACCCTAGTGGGTGTTTAGCAAAGTTGCTTGGTCAATCTGCGGCCTATACCAGCCGGTATAGGCCGCAGATTGATAATAACCTGACAATCGGGTTGTAATGACTGTGGAGCTGCCTTCGCGTGTGTATGTGTACACTTTCACATACATTGAAGCAAGCAGCATTGTAGCTTCTTGCTTTGCTGTATAGGTTGCTGTTCATAATCACCATACGGGTGTATATGAACACGGGTGTTCTTGAACACTTTCACATGTACATATGCAAGCAGCTTCAACGTTGTGTAGTGCAACATTGCAGCTACTCACTTATGTTTGTGTGTGAACGTGTTCATTTACACAAGTGTTCTCTGCAGATTTTTTGTTGAATGACTAAAATGTAGTTGGTTAACGTTAATGCTGCTGCGATTTCAGCATTGCGCCCGTTAAGTTCAACTGGCAAAATCCTGAAGGTGCACTTTGGTGCAGTATGTGTACGCCCAGGCCCACTTAGCTAATATGGTGGGGCCTGGCCGTGGTGAATTTACACACAGAATAATGGAATAGGGCACAATCAATGCACAATGTGCTCAATCAGGCCCTGAGGGGTGTTCTGGAGGCTTCATGGCCGGCAGCTTGGACCGCACTGGGCGTTATGGTCCCTCATGCCTGGTTGCATGTCCTCGCTTTGCTCGTGACATTCACTATGTCTACATGGCCCATGACGCCCGGTACGGGACGAGCTGAATATGGATGAAGCTATATTGGTGATGATGGTTTAGTGATGCATGTGTACATGCATATTACATGTGTCATGGTGTGTTTGGATTCACTTGCAACTGTGGCCATTTTGCAGTTCAGACATGCTTATGGTATGTGCCATCTCTTAGTTGTCATCTGTCATTTCTGCCTGTGACCTGTGCCTGACAGAGGTGGTGTGTGATGGAGGTGATATACTACATTCTGTACATGTGTAGGCTTTACTATTTACACACATCCATTTCTGCTTTAGGGATGTGTTTGCATATCAATGCCACTGGATGCATGCCGGAATTTAATTTGTGTGTGACATGTCTGCTTCATGTGTTGGCTGTCGATGTGATGTCTGTGTGTGTGGGTTATGTGCTTCTGACATGTGTACTCATGTTTGTTTTTTCCACATTAAAGATGATGACGCAATGGAGCCAGAGGATGGTGATGTCAATCCTGACACGGGGTTTCTATCACATCAGCAAACCGGCACCAGTGGGGGTCGTGGGGTGGTAGATCACAAGAACCCACTTGTGCTCCAGACCATTGTGTCCAGGGCTGGCAATGGGTCTAGCTCGGATGATCACTCTGACAACAATGTTGAGTTGGATGCGCGTCATGTCCATTCGTCGACCGTGAGTGATTCTGATGTGGATGATCTTCTGTCCGCGACACCTGCACTGAGGGGCCAGACGTTGTTGGAACCTGCACCTGTGGTGGATCGGGATGCACGGTCACACTCCACACAAGTTGATGATGTGCATGGGCATCACATCGATGGAGGGATGTAGTCCTGCAGCCGCGGGTGGTGCCAACCCAGCGAGGACCACGGCTCCTTGGGCCCCGCGGGTGTCAAGCCCGACAACGCGGTGGCCGTGCACTACCAGGGTATACTGAGTGGGAGCAATTCATGTGTGCCAATTCAGAACAACAGGGGGCAGAAATTGATAAGATCGCTCAGAGCATGGAACATGTGGTCCACTCCGTGCTCCCCGCTGCTTGGCAGGTGAGCCCCCGCAGCAGGCAGCACAGTCCACGGCCCGCTCACTCAGGCTGGGCATGGACGCCTCAGACAGGGCACGCCGGGCTGAAATGGTGTCTCTGCAGCAAGCACTTGCTGCTCACGCATAGGCACACAGGGAGGTCCTGAGGGATGACCATAAATCCCTCAGATCGACTCTGGGTGTGCTCAACATGACCCAGAGGCAGCAGACAGAGGAGAGGTTGGAGCAGCTTGAGAATACCATCTCGGCTGAGCTACGTGCATGCCGGGAGGTGCTCCGGATGTCATGCAAGACCATGCAGGAAGAACTCTGTGTTACACGTGCTACCTTGCAAGAGGAAGAACGCGTATCACGTGAGGTTCTGCATGCTGACCTACGTGTGATCGCCGCACAGGACCAGGCTTACCAGTCCCGCAGACTTGCTGCCGATGAGGGGCAAGTTGCGCGTAGGCGTGGTCAGGTTACTGTGCCACGTCCACCTTCTGCTTTCCATCCAGAGGGTGACTCGGACAACGACTTATCTCCCACACAGGTCGGGCCGTGCAGGCATTGGGCCCATGGAGTTTTTTTTTTATCTCAACATCATCGCATGTGGGTGTTGAGGTGCACCCTGTTCCTCCCCCCTCCTGGGTGCCTTCTTCTCCCCCACCCCCGGGTCGTATGTTACCATTTTTTTTTATTAGTTAGTTTAATTAGTTAATATAGTTTTAAATTGTTTGTCTATTGTGCATTCATGTGACGGTGTGGTGCTTTGTGGCTTTTGAAAGCATCCACTGTCTGTTCCAGCTGGGCCCATTCAAGCTTGTCTCGTGTTTGTGTTTGCGGATTGGAGTCCTGACACATATGCCACTCCTGCTTCCCCTATCCATGGGCTTGCAAGGATGGTTCGGTGTGACATACATTTACACAAGGGAATTGGACTTTCATCACATCTGTGGCCTGTCTTCTGCTGTACTACTTGTGTTAACACCCCTAGTGGGGATTATGGATGTTTTCTCCACGGCATGTCTGCAATCAATTTTGGTGAGTACATACATGTTGATTGTGATGTATGTTATTTCTTGCCTGTATACATGCTTGATGCACTTCATGCTGTAGACGGTAGCCTGCACCCTTTGGCTGTCAAAGTCACACTGATGGTGGGAGGGGGCTGGGTGGTGACAATGTCAGGTTAGTACATGTTGAGTTCAGCCCCTGGGGATTGTGGCAAAGGTGGATGCATTAGGAATGTGACCCAAGAGGCACAACTCACAGTCCAGTCCTCACCTGAGATGTCCGCCTATACTACCACTACACTCCGTTCTGTTTGGACGGCATGCTGTGTCTGTCTTTCCTCTTGGACTTTGATACTACCTGATGGCGCAGTTTTCCTACTGGACTACTGCTCTTTTACTTGTTTTTCACAATCTGGTGCCTTTGGTCCCTGTTCTTCTTCCTGCTACTGTCCTTGTTGCAGATCTGTCCACCCTTGTCTCGGACTGTTATTTCCACATACTCTTACACTGCCTCGGTTTGCCTCCGTACACTTCTGTTCGACAGCATCTCTCTGTCGCTCCTCCTGTCTTTCATCCATTACATCCATGACTTTATGTTGACTGTTGGCTTTTACCAATACTATTCAACTGTTGTGGCTCTTAACTTGCTGTCAGCTGTTTCTGGTTATCTCGCATTCTCTGTGCCTTTCCAGACTTGTGCTGTCACTGCCTTTCTTCACTCTATCAAGTATTGATTGGGTTTCAGCTCAACCATCCAGTTGTACCAGACTCCTTGGTTATTTTCTACTCAAGTTCCAGCTCTACCTGTCAGGGTACAGAACTTGGGGTTGTGTGGGAGGAGGTCAGATGTAGGTCTCAGACATGGCCCAGTAACAAGCAGCATAAAGACACACACAGAATAGGAACTCACGCTCTCTTTGCAGCATTGAACTGCTCCTGTTAACGGAACTGAGAGTGTGCAGGCAGGAAGCCAGCACTCACCTCAGAGATAAGTCTCTCTTTTGTTCGCCTTTGAGCCATTTTTTACAATGTGCATGAAGTACATGGTTTCTCTGATTGAGTATGTGTAATTGTCAATAGTTATTATTTTGTATTTTCACTACTTTCCCTTGCCCATCCACCTCCCCTCTCCTGACCCTCTTTCCGGTTATCCTAAATACTGATACCTATCCAACCAACGGATCCATAACCCTCTTTCCCCACCTGGGTCTCGGAGGCCTGTGTAAGTTTTACCTTGCAGGTGCCCAGACCACGGAGGGGGTGGTTGGTTCATGCCACTCCTGCGCCTGGAGACCGGAGCTGTGACACTACCCATCAGTTGTTGCATCCTCTTGATTATTGTGCACTGAAATTGCTACCCATCCTGTTGAACCATTGTTCAACTGTGCTACCTTGGTAGTTATTCTATCATTCTGCTTGGACATGTGCTTGGCCATATTCAGCGGCTTCAAGTCATCTACTGGAGACTCTTCCAGGGCTTTTTGGTGGCTACAGGCTTTTTCCCTGGTTTGGGGGTTTGGCTCCTTGGAGTTCTCTGCGATTTGGTATTTTTACCAATCAAGGTGGCCTCTGAGGGGGCTGTACCCTATTTACATGAAAGGTTGAACAAGGACACCAAGTGGTAGGGGGATCGTGAAGCCAGGTAGACTAAAAGGAAGAAGCAAACAGACCCCAGACACAGTTCTTCTGAAGGTCATGGTGATGAGTAAATGAGGGAGGGCCTTTTGGTGTCGTACAGTACGCTTGGGCTACAGTGTTTGGGCACTCTCTGACATTCTCATTGTGGGGTACTATGTACATGATGTGTTCTGCTGGTCAATGGCTGTTCCTGTGTTGGGTTTACATTTCAGGTGTCAGGGGATTGTTGTGGTTTGACATACTGGGGTGTTCACATGGCCAATGTTCACATGTGATGTGTACAGGACACTGAGGGTCACTTGATTTCACATGCATGTATTGAGTGCATGTCCCTACTGACACACACACTTACACAATGCTCCACCACACATACAACCACCCTTCCATGCCCACACATACACACAGATTGCCTTCTCTGGCATGCTGTGTCCCTGCAGCGCATGATCACTTACCATTTGGGGATCGTGTACATGTGTCAGTAGGTTATTTTTGTTGCTTGTACTTTTTATATGATGCTCAAGGTGTATCCCCAACAGAATGGCTGCTCACTGTGCTGTGTGCTGAGCGGTGTGTTGCAGGAGACACACACAGCACACAGGTTCGGGGTTTGCGGATTCGGATTGGCCAATGTGCATGCCAACAGGCATTCTGTCTTTTGTTGATGGTACCGCTGGTGGCATGCATTTGTATATGACTTTGTATGTGTGGGAGGTTGTTGGTCAGTCATTTCATCTGATTCCATGTCAGGTGTGATTTTCTGAGGCCTCTTTCCATTTATCACGTGTCACTTCATATCTAATTGGTCATGTGTTGTGCTTTTGGTTTGCTCTTTTGCTGTTGCATGCCATGTCATGGTGTGGCCGACAAGGGTGATGTGGGTTGGGATGATTTTGGTGACATACCAGTGATTGTCATGGCATGTTTTGCAGGGGGTTGGTGTGATATACACCTTGCATGTGTTCCTTTTGGTCACACAGGATTGGTTATGTTTAAGTAGCTAGGGATGCACACAATGTAGCACTTCCATGGCAACATTCTGCGGGTGGTAAGGTTGTAACAGTTGACTGTCTCTTTGTCATCATCAATTGTCACCTGGTATGTGCCAGGCCTGTGTGAACTCCGCAGGGGTAGGAGTTTAGGTGAAAGATGTGGCCACAAGCTGGTCCGGGCTGTCTCGCCACGTGCCCTTTCCCCTCCCATGAGCAGCACGTGGGCCTGTGGTTGGGGATGTGGGGCACCACCATGTCCACCGGTACGCCCTGCCGTGTTGCAACCTTGTGCAGGACACATGCTGCCACAATGATTCTGCACACTACTGGGGGTGCATGTACTAGCTGCCCGCCAGAGCGGTCAAGGGAGCGGAAGCGTAACTTGAGCACTCCGAATGTGCGCTCCACTATTGCCCTGGTTGCAATATGGGCAGTGTTGTATCTTACCTGGGGTGGTGTGGTGGGGTTCCGTATTGGCGTCATCATGTGGTTTCTCAGAGGGTAGGCACTGTCCCCTGGGGAGGTGAGGATTGTTGTCATTAGCTGGGTTTGTGTATTTGTCTGTGTGTGACATGCATGCATGTGCACAGACATTTGTACTCACCAATGAGCCATGTGTCGCCATGCTTCCCAGCTTCCAGGTCCCGGCTCAGGGCAGACATTCTGTATATGAAACTGTCATGGGTATACCTAGGATAGTTTGCATAGACAGAGGTGATGATTCCATGGGCATCGCATACGACCTGTACATTGATGGAATGCCAGTGCTTGCGGTTTTCGATAGATGTGCTCAGTAGCCCTATGTGGACCTAGGGCCACATGGGTGCAGTCTATGGCACTGAGCACTTTGGGGAAGTATGCCACCCTGTAAAAGTCCTGGACCACATCCTGCCTTTCTGTGGGTGTCATAGGCATGTATGTGTGCCTGCAGACTGAGGGGCGCGCAGTCATGATTGCCAACACCTGGTGTAGGCAGCGTGACTGTGTGGCCTGTGAGACACCCCCAACTATGGCAGTTGTCCGCTGAAATGACCCAGTGGCCAAAAAATGCAGGACATTGAGCACCTTTTCCAAGGGGCTCAGTGCTTGGGAGCACAAGATGGGTGATGTGAGGTCATACTCCCACTCAGTGACCAGGTCTAGGATGATACGAGGTGGAAACTTATACCTGCCATAGGCCTCGTCATCAGGCATCCCAAAAATGGCTGGTCCTGGGCAAAAAAATGCGGGGCCTGGCTGTTCTCCTCCTCCTGCGGTGTCCCACGATCAGTGCTGCGAGAAATGGGACATTCATCGTAGCTGTATATACGCGTTTGTTGTTTGCGTGGACTTTTATACTGCGCGGGGACGCTTCCGCCTGCCTTCGTGTGGCAGATGTGTTTACACCCGTGTGTGTCTTTTGGCGTGCGCGGGTTTGCCGTATTCGATTCCATGAATATGTGTTGTTCGGGCGTGTGTGGGCGTTCCGTGTATTTCCCAGCAGTACTTCCCCAGTTACCCCTTTATTTTCATGCGTTGTTCCCCATTCCGTGTGTTCCGCCCCCTTTTTGGTGTGTGTGCTACACATTGTGCGCTTTCGCTGTGATCGTCGCGCACGGCATTCGGGATGTTGCAGTGAGTGTGCGCCCGTGTGCGCCACCCATGGATTTGGCGCACATCCTGGGGAAAACACGTGCAGGGCCTTCCATGAATTGCACGCGTGCGCGTTCGCTTTCTTTTTCACACCTGCGCCACAATTGTCAGCGCACATTTGTTCCATGAATCCGCCCCTCTGTCTCTCAATCAACATTTTATTCTTTGGCCCAAATAATGTGATCTCTGTTTTAGTTGCATTCAGCTGCAGATGATTAAATGTCATCCACTCATCAATCTCCCCCATACACAGATTGATCTTTTCAAAAACATCAGCAATGTTCTGAATCTCAATATAAATCTGAGTATCATCTGCGTATGAGTAAAACTGCAGACCAAACTTTTTGTATAAATTTAATGCTTGGCAAAAGGATAGATTGAAAATTAAGGGCAAAAGGGATGAACCCTGCAGCATTCCACAGTCTGCTCCACACTTTCTGAAGTAAAACCTTCCAGTATAACCTTTTCCTTCCTGTCTTTTAAGAAAGATTGAAATCATTTTACTACCAATTCTGAGGCTCTCCCCACGTGCTTAATACGTTGCAGCATAATAGGGTGGTCCACAGTGTCAAAGGCTGCGGAGAGATCCAACATCAACAACATGGTGGACCCTCCACTATCTGCAGACTTCAACAAATCGTTGTGTATACCGCCAGGAGGGCTGTCTCCGTACCATATTTTGGACAGAATCCTGATTGTAACCTGTCTAGTAACTTCTCCTTATCCACAAACTTCTGGAATTTGCTACAGACCACCTTCTCCAGAATTGTTGTTGGCTACATGAGATTAGCCACTGGCCGGTAGTTTTTCAGCGTTTCTGGAACCAGATAGATTTTTTTTAGCAGGGGTTTCAACAATCCTTTTTTCAACGTATTTGGAACCTGCCCCTCCTGTAATGATTCATTCACAAATTTAGTGATGAAGGGTGTAATATGTATTGCCAGCCTTTTAGCTATGTATGCCGGCATTGGACATGACATGTCATTGGTGGGCTTCAGTTGTAAGACCAAAGAGAGAACCATTTCCTCATCCACCCTCTGAAAGTGGAAATCATCTTCCACCCCCTTCTTCTCCAGTTGTTGTTCTTCTTCTGTCAGCTCCACCTCCTGCTTTTGACCCTTAGCTGTTGCTATATTCCTTTGAATTATAGCTATCTTTTCCTTAAAAAAATAATTACATTTTTTGGCTTGCTCCTTAGATGAAATAATTGAGGAACCCATACATACAGGTTTACTGAATCTCGAAGCAGCCTCAAATACTGCCTTTGCTTGGTTCCCTGCTTGTTTAATCTCCTCATGTAGAAAATCCCTTTTAGCTTCAAACAGGGCCCAGATAAGGAGATGTGAATGCAAGACATGACGTCAGTGTATAATATTGAACAATTGTGGGTTACTTTTTTGCAAACAGTATCTAGACCAAAAGATATTTGGGATATTGTTGGAGCTTAGTTATTATCTACAAGGTCTTGCAATGCATACGTGTGAACATTGAGTAGGATTCACTATTCATAATTGTATAGTTGTGTTGTAAATAAAAATGACTAGTGACTGTTGTTTTGATGGACGCATTGGTTATTGGTAATGGATATCTAGTCAATTCCATTTACTTTTCGTTATGTAATCAAGTGCCTAAAAAAGCATTAAAAAAGAAAGAAAAACAATGATTACTTTGACGGTGAAATGTAAGCATTCCAGTCACCACAAATAATAGATTGTATTACTTACACTAAATATTTCCCCATTGTCATGTAAACATGCATCATTTCAAATGTTGGGTAAGACTGTCCGTGAGAATTGTCAAACTCCATCATTTTTTCAGACATTATTTTTCTGTATTGTTGATATGAATATTTAATGTTACATCTCTTGATACATTTGGTTTGTAATTCTTCTACATTAATACAAGTGTATGTACTTGGATCCTTACTGAAGTACAATTCCAGGTAGTGGGCACACAATGCAACACTTGTGCAATTGGTCTCTTGTAAAATGCCTTACAATCCCTGGTATGGTAGAGAGGGACCATTGTTTAAAAAGGCTCATCTTTATATGTTTTGTTATGTTATGTTATTTTGCATTTATATAGCGCCTTATATACCATTGGTATGGTCTGAAGACGCTGGTAGGTTGAACGCCCTCGGGAACCGAAGTTCGGGTCAGTAGAGAGAGAAGAGAGAGTCAAAAAGTGCGTGTGTGCACCAGGTATGTGTGCAGCTGGTGCGGAATTCAGGTGGTAGCTGCTTCTTAGCGGTAGGTGTGGTGGTTGAGAGATCAGGAGTATGTGTTCGCTCTGGCTGGCTTTATCCAGGACGAGTGTGGCTGCGTTAGGCCTGGGGAGAACGCCTGGCTGGGTGGTGTGAAACCAGCAATGTTTACTTAGAGTGTTGTGGAGTGAGCGGGAGATGTAGATGTGAGAACAGTTATACCGAATGGTGTCATAGTATCTCTGTGTTCTAGTTGAGTGGTGGTGTAAGGGAGAGAGTAAGCGTGAGGTGTGTTATGATAAGTACTCTTTCAAATGTTCCCTGCATTCCAAAGCATATTATGTATGTCACGCAGTTCCGAGCGGGCAGGCCCGTTCTATTCATTTTGTTCGTTTCAGGCGTTCGGGATTGTCCTACACATTCATGCTTGCTTGACCTATTCTTTCTCCAGTGTGCCTCACGCATGCTCTCATGTGTTCCATAAGTGTGCACTCCTGTCTTTCTTGTGCATGCATTCCAGTCTACCCAGCGCATGAACTCCTGTCTGCCTACGCACTCATCCGCTCTGTATACTCAAACGCTTTCTATACACTCATCCGCCCTCCACATTCATCCGCTCCCCACACTCATCCGCTCCCCACACTCATTCGCCCTCCACATTCATCCGCTCCCCACACTCATCCGCTCCCCACACTCATCCGCTCCCCACACTCATCCGCTCCCTACACTCATCCGCTCCCCACACTCATCCGCTCCCCACACTCATCCGCTCTCCACACTTGCTCTGTGCTTTCCACATTCAGTCGTTCTCCACGCTCCTCCACTCTCCATGCTCCTCCGCTCTCCACACTCATCCGCTCTCCACACTCATCTGCTCTCCACACTCATCCGCTCTCCACCCTCATCCACTCTCCACACTCATCCGCTCTCCACTCTCATCCCCTCTCCACGCTTATCCGCTTTCCACGCTTCCCACCCATCCGTTCTCCATTCTCATCCGATTTCCACGCTCATCCGCTCTCCATGCTCATCAGTTCTCGACGTTCATCCGCCCTCCTCGCTCATCCTTTCTACATGCTCGTTCACTCTTACACATTCGTCTGGTTATACGTCGTCCGCTCCGCACATTCGTCCCGTCTACACACTCGTCCCGTCTACACACTCGTCCCGTCTATACACTCCTCCCGTGTACACACTCGTCCCGTCTAGACACTCGTACAGTCTTGATACTCGATCACCCGGTCCACCCACACATCGGCAAAACATACTACTCGTTGGCCTGATAATATTACTTGTCTGTTCTGCGTGACTATCCGTTCCAGACACTCATCCGCACTGTGTATTTGTTCGCTCTACACATTCATCTGTTTCACAACATTCATCCGCGCCACACATTCATCCGCTTCACACACTCGTCCACTCCACACACTTGTCCACTCCACACACTCGTCCGTTCTGCACACTCGTCCGCTCCACACTATTCGTCCGCACCAAATGCTCATCCGCTCCCCACACAACATCCACTCCACACACTCACCCGACCTCACCCATTCACCTTTTCGCACAATCGTCCGCTCCATCAGCTCATCTGCGCCACTCCTACGTCCGCTCCACGTATTCGTTTGTTTCAGAACACTCATCCGCTCTCCACACTCATCCGCTCTCAACACTCATCCGCTCTCCAAACTCATCCGCTCTCCACACTCAACCGCTCTCCACACTCATCCGCTCTCCACACTCATCCGCTCTCTACACTCATCCGCTCTCCATCGTCATCTGCTCTCCAGGCTCAACTGCATCCTACACTTCTGCGCTCTTCACTCAGTCGTTCTCCACACTCGCTCTGTGCTTTCCACATTCAGTCGCTCTCCACGCTACTGCGCTCTTCACACTCATCCGCTCTCCACACTCATCCGCTCTCCACACTCATCCGCTCTCCACACTCATCCGTTCTCCACACTCATCCGCTCTCCACACTCATCCGCTCTCCACACTCATCCGCTTTCTACACTCATCCACTCTCATACTCATCCGCTCTCACACTCATCCGCTAAAATGTGTCCTTTAATTTATCAGATAGATCTTGCCTATCTTGGAAGTAGTCTTCAATGATCATCCTCATTTCAGCATGAAGATGATGGGTCTCTTGGAGGAGGCAACTTCCCTAATTTATCATTTGGTCACCCAAACCTGTACATTGGTGGAATTATAACTGTCAAATATGCACACTGGTAGGACAAGGATTTCTGTAAAGCAAAAAGCGAAATAATTATGGGAATACAAATTGTCGCAACCTATAGCACTGAATATATCTGTAGGCTTAGGCTTGATTACAAAAACATAATCTCCACCAAAATGGAGCCTTCTGGTGGATGCAATACAGGAGAGTAATACTACACTCTTCAGGAAAGGGGTGTCATAGGGATATATGGAAGCGGAAGTCATTGAGATCTGAGCACTTGCACTTTACGTTGGAGGAAGCTGATATCACAATAAAGATGCATAAAAATGGGAAAGCCCTGGGTTTAGATAGGATGAAAGTTTACATCTATAAGTAAGATTGTGAGATTTGGGCACCCTTTTTTAACACCTTTGTAACACAATAGTGGTTGATTCAGTGGTCCCCGAATCTTGGACCAAAGCAGAAATCATTCCTATCCACAATAAAAGGGGGCAGAGATATGCCAAGTAATTATAGGCCCATCTCAGAATTAGATGCAGCAGGCAAAATATATGCTAAGGTTCTCTTAGGTCGTCTTAAAAAGTTGATTGATGATAATGAGGCGATCCACCATCTCCAAGCAGGATTTCAGAGTAGGCTTAGTATGACTGATCAGCGTTTTAGATTGTATCTAATGTGAGGGGCCGGCCTGCCACAAATAACCACACTGACTCTTTGGAAAAGTCCAAGGGTGGTTATTGAATTTAGTTGTCAGAATGGCTGATTTCTCTTCTGCTTCTTCAGGGCCTAATGGGGATGTGAATATTGGTGCTAGGGCGGGCCCTTTCCTCTCTCGACTTCTCCGGGCCTGGGTCCCACCTCCCAGTCCCATATGGCCCTACAGGTTTGTTAGTAAACTATCGATCGTTAACACCTATCTGTTCTTCTGACTACTGCTACAGGTGTTTTTTCCTAAGCCGATGGCCATCTGACTCCCTGCTGAACTTCTAGCTTTCCCTCTCCTATCATTGGTTAGTCTCCAGGAATAAGCAATGGTGCCTTCTTTCGCCCTGCACCACACAGACTCCTTTCACAACCTCTCACACCTGCCCCTTTTCTATACTGATCCCAACAACTGTTCTCCTCTCACTACGTCACTGTCCCTCCAATCTCTCACTCCACCTTTCCACCTCCACCATTTGATCTTACTTCCTTTCCCACTCCTATTCTTTCTCCAAGTTGTACCTCCAGCTGTCCCTCTACCTCTGTTGTTTCCTTTCCCTCCTTCCTCTCACTCTATTCTCCTGCCTCTGATTATTCTTCTCATTATAATTTCTATCTCACTCAATGCCAATAGCCCCTCCTACTCTCCCACTCACTGGCATTCTTCCTGCTCTACTACTCCTATTCTGCTACTACCACTACCTCTCTATTACCACTATCTCCCTCTCACCTGACCTCTTGGGATATGGTGCCCTGCTCACCTCTCTCGCTAGCTGCTGGTCAGAACCCAGGGACACCCAGGGATAAGGTGCCTTGCACAGCCCTCTACTACCCATTATCACCTATCTCCTTCACTCGCTACTCCCACCATCTAATTTACTTCCAGCTACTACCAGTTACTACCACCACCTCTAACACTGCTTTTACTATACCTCTAATACTCACACTCTCCTCTCTCTCACACAAACACTCCACCCACCCCCTCCTTAACAATAGCCTCTGCGCTCCAAATTCTTTAGTCGCAACTGATCCTTCTGACATACTCCTCCATCTCCTGTCTTCACCCAACAAAACATATATGCACATTCACACACACTTCCTTAAATACCCCACCCACTACCAGGACTGGCAACTTACCCTGGCCAATCACTTACCTGCCTACGAGGGGTGTGACTGAAGGCCATGATAGGGCTTAAAAGGACTAGAAAGTCATGCCCCTTTTCCAACATGGGCCCTGCTGGGATCCTGGGACGCCAAAGTACACAAGACTTGTAGGCCTTGTCAAATAAAATAACAACATCCCTGGTAGCATAGTGGACAAGGTCTCCATGGGGTCTTTTACTTTGTATTAAACAATCCGTAGTGGATTAGTCGTCTTTCCTCGTGGGCTCCAGCTGACATCTGTGCTGGCTGGTGTTGGGGATTAGCCCAGCATGCCTTTAGGGCTGCGCGCCATTTCCGGCGTTCCTTTGCCGGTGGTGTGCTGCGTGGCAGAAATCTGGTGTGTATGAAGTTGGATCCAATACAGATGAGCAGACAAGAGCATGGTCAGGCTGAAAACAGGCTCCAAAAGCAAAGGGAAGACCAATCGGAAATAGGTACAGGAATGTTCATCCTTAGGAGTTGATTGTTGAGCACTGAGTTCAGTGGAAAATACTGTTTTGTTCCTGCATGGCCATACCCACATGAAATCTTTTTGACCACAAAGCAATGCATGCAAATACAGACTACTGGGAAAAGCAGTTACTGCACTGTTGAACGTCTCAGTGACTGCATGGCAGCCACTAAGCCCCTACGCCCCTAGTTTTGTAGAGTAGCTGTTACTCTTCAGTGAATTCTGGAAAGCACTAATTACCGAAATGGACTGACAGCTGAAAAAACCTGTGGGTGCACCTTTAACAGATGACGAATCTTTGGTCGCAAAATGTACACGTTGATTACATGATCTCTAAAGTGAGTAACAAAACCCTCCAATTAATCTGAGAGGCTAACATTAAAATAGGGCCATTTAGTTAGCACACTGCACTAGACTATTAGTGTGAGGTTGATAGAAAGAGTAATCACTATATCCCATGCCTAGTTCCTTACTAAGACACACTGACATTTAGTGACATACTGAAAAACCTAGACATGTCTTTGTCTGGTAACCAATGAAGGTGTGAAAGATCTACTAAAAGGATCCAAGCCAGTTTAACAGCAGTTATCAACCCTACCAACAGGATAAAAGGTAGCATCTTGAAAAAAGTACCCATTTCAACCTTTTTTTCTCCACATCCTTCAGACAAAGGTACCACATCGATACAATCAATGGAAACCGTATGCCACAGTTTGCGAACTGCTTGCTGTCCTAGGGGCTTACTCTGGGCATATGCTAGACAACAAAGAAGATACAGGTGAACACCGATGTTTGTACTGACTCAACATGAGACTAAACACCCCTATGGCGTGTTGGGGAAATATCATGCACATTCCCAACATGTCTTCCCATTGCTCCCGACTGGACAAAAACTAGGCCTGCCAGAAAAGAACAGAACATCATTCTTAAATTCTTAAATATTTGTATCAATGATTCTGAAGGATAAATGTCTCCCTCATTCAATTCCAAAGATTCTTTAACGCTGACCAAAAAACGTGCCAGCGTATAATTTAATCTGAAGTCAGCAGAACATCCTCATGTTTTAAATCGGCATACAGCATAGGCAAAGTATCGGCTTTGAGATTACTAAACCATGCAACATATATTATAACAAAGTCACTTGATGACTATTAAATGTGTTGTAAACTGTGGTGGCCAGTACAAGCCCCTAATGAAAAGTGATCTCACCAAAATAATGTCTTTACTCAGATCATGCTTTCTTCAAAATCAATAATTCACTATTATTAATAGAATTATTTATTTCACGAACTAATAGACATGATAGATAAAAAAAAACATGTCATTTGAATGGGGTAGATACTTGCCCGACACACAATTGATACATCATTGGTCTGACCACAGCTTCTGGATTTTTCCTTTTGAAAAATGGATGAATTTTGATCAGGGTACATTTGTTACATTTTGACCAGAGCACATTTGATAATTTTGGACGACGGCAGTTATTTGACAAGGTCTTGGATGATGCCCAATGAATAGTTGGGAGTTGCTGCTCAGAGTAAACTTAGTGCCTTGGAGGTGTGAATGCAGAGCATGTGGATACACTAAAAAGGTAAGTATCCACTAAGACAATATTTAACGGATAGCCACTGTTTGTATGCAGCATAAGGGATAACAGAACAGTGTCATGTTAATTAATGGCTAGCTGATAATGAACTATTTGCTGTCCTGGTTTCCCCCAACGTGTGACTTTAAACATACTTCTATTCATGATTTTGTTTGTCCTTTTGTCATAATTGCAGGCCTTTGTGGTTCGTTGACTGTGCATCTGTGCGCACGTGCATGTGTATGTGTGTGTCAAATTATTGTGGATGAGAGTGGAGGTGTGGGTATGCTTGAGCACCTGGCAGTAGGCATGAGTGTGTGCGTGTGTGTTTGAGTACATTTGGGTCTGAGTGCGTGAGGATGCAAGTGTTGTATGTGTGTGAGTGTGTGTGAGCCAGTTTCAGAATGTATGAAAACTTGAATTCATGTGCATCTTGGCTCATGAATATATGACTGGGTGGACATATATATGTGGGTGTAAATACTGCTGGGCATTTGATGGGAATATATGAGCATGTAATGTCAATATATGGCATTTCAGAGGATTACCTGGTCATGGAGCGGGATGCACCGTCATATAATGGTAATATCTAGCATAGGAGGGGTGTACAAGGGCATATGAGGCACAAAGGTAAACAATGCTTGATTTGGGACATGTGATGCCAATTCTTGCCATTTGTCAGAAGAACTACTATGGCTTAATATAGCATCACCTGGCAATATGGTTTTCATTTGATGATTCTGTAGATCATATATTCACATTTCTGGCATGAAAGCAGAATATCTGGCCACTACTTTGGCTTCATAGAAGCATTAATACACTTCAACAAGGACAAACCTTTTTTATAAAACACTACAACAATGCACATATTCAGTCATACAATTACTGATATATAATAAAAATTTAAAAAATCATACATCCCAAAACCCCAAAATCGACAAAAGAATATTCTCAAGGTAGGTTAAAAGCAGTGATGAATGACTACTAATTAGCTAGCACTGCTTTTTTAATTGTTCTTTTCAGTCACTACTGTGTGCTTTAGCTCGAAAAAGCTAAATAGAACTATTACATTTTTAGTTCCTATCAAAAACCGAAGAATCTCTTTTATGGCTCTGTTGGTTCAACATTATGCAGCAATTTGTGCCAAGTACTTTAGACGTCTCCTAGTGCTCCAAGAGTTTACAGGTGAATTCCAGTTACATCATTTGGAAGTTTGGAATTGGCCTGAGGTCTTAGCTGGGTCTGCATTGTTGGGTAATTTGGCTGTGATGGGTGGGCCCCATGGGTGCTATGATTGCATGCACAATGCCGAGGCATCAATGTGTTGGAACCACTTTCTAGTGTCCCTCCCAGTGATGGAAGTGTAATATAAATGTTTGGTTCGCCCTGTCACTAGTTAATTTGTTTGTTAAAGAGTGGAGCTTTAGTTCAAAGGCACACAAAAAGTACCCCGGACGCATTTTCTTTCACCAATCAAATCTAGAATCAGCTGTGCTTGAATGATCAAGCACTGCCCATTGACTGCCCATTGCGGGCAGACTGAGACACACACAGAGCGTCCATAGTTCTGCAGACAGCCCATTAATGGCCTCGCTGATTCTATTTTCTTGTTATCAGCCAGCAGTAGAGTCTTCCTCATGGGATGGGAATTTTCCAACTGAAAGACCCCGCATAGCACCATTAGTTAGAAAATCTGTGACCGTTAAAGGAGGCAACAAACTAAGGGCCCGATTCATGGAATATTAGTCCGGTTCAAAGTGAATTTGCACTGCAGAAAAGTGACTTTGCACTGCCGACACAAACCCTGATTCATGGAACCATGCAAAGTGTATTTTTCCAGTGGAAATTCCGGGCAAAGTCAGCACATAATCATTTTTGCAGTTCAAAATGACTTTGCCTGGACTTTGCATGGCACAAATACACTTTGCATGGTTCCATGAATCAGGGTTTCTGTTGGCAGTGCAAAGTCACTTTTCAACAGTGCAAATTCACTTTGAAGCGGGCAAATATTCCCATTTAAAGATGTGTTTATATCCATATCCACTAGCTTGACATGCACCAAGAGAAAAAGGTGTGCTCTTGTAGGGGATGGTAGGTCGATAGGACCCCCCCTCCCACTGCATGTCCCACCCTGGTGAAGTCCCATGACCCTTCGGCAGCCCACCGGCCCCCGGCCCAGGCGGCGGGGCGGCTGCAGACTGACACATGAGGCTGCAACACCACGTTATGTGGCAGAGCACAGACTTGCTAGAAATGTGCAGATCTAACCCAAGGCAGAGCAACCATGCACACTGAACGCTGCAGAGTGACCCCCACTCGACCGCGCTCACAGAGGCCCACACTTCCCCCACCTCCCACTACATTGCAGATCCGCTGAGGACTCGTTCTCACGAGTCACCAGACGCGAGCAAAAAAAATAAAACACTGTAGCTATTAACCTTCCGCAGTACATCATTGCCCCAGCCATGAACGGGAACATTAGGAAGTAACTGAGACCAGCCCAAACCCCGCAGGCCCTGACCCTGCACCAAGCCCCCAACTATAGACGGCATGGCGCCTCACACCCATACCCACCCCGATAACCCTTGCAATGTGTAGAAACCATTTATGTAATATGGGCCTTGTTGACTAACGTTCGCTACTAATGTAAAGAAGAATGGGTAAAGAGAAAATATGCAACCGATATTGTATATAATGAAGAGATGTACAAAGACTGGATAGCTGATAACAGTGAACAATAACATGTGTTGCTCTCTTTATACACACACCTGCCTGACACTACCTCATGTTCGTATGTCAACTGTAGATGTGAAATGCTATGCAAAAGAGTATGATCCCCAGCTAGTATTCCATTTTAATGCAAATACATATCAGCGCTTTTAGAAACCCCATGTGTTGTTAGTCGCCCCTCACCCATACGACAGTAAACCGCCTTGTGCAAGATGCCACGCACAGAGCTGCAAGGCCATTTCCCCCTCTTCCTGCCCAGGCCCTCTAGAGATAGCCGGTGTTCAAACAGCACAGCTTTGCCTTCCCTCCCGGCCCTGCTGGACCCATTTCAAGCATCCGCCCGCCTCCCCCGTGTCAGAGGCCACCACAGCCTGACTCCATGATTTACGAGCTACCTGGTCCTAAATCCCACCGCCTCTCAGGCACCAGTCACATGCCCCCCACGGCCAGTAGTACCTCCATCGACCCTGAGTTATAGACCCTAAAAAGGCGGGCGCCCACACGTGTACCAACAGATCGTAATACCATCCCTCACCAGGCAAGCAGGAACTCAGAAGATCGTTGTGAATTTCCCAAAAAAACATCTCCCTTAGGTGGTCCATGGAATTGGATCAAAGGAGCGCTGAGTTCTAAACGACCTACATAGCAACCATCTTCCGAAGCCAGCGAAGTGTGTGCCCGTAAGACTTTGACTCTGGCCTAATGGAACACGAGAGGACACGCCCACTTAGCTGAATCCAGCACCATTGATTTAGCCTTGTTCGACATTTTCTGTCTCCAAGAGACGTGGCTCCAAGACAAGCCGTCCATGGACGGATTCGAAATTGAGATTTTGCCAGCCACAAAGGGTTTGCTAGGCTGTCCATCGGCTGGCCTCCTCGTGGCGGTACGCTCTGGGCCCAACTTGAGAATCATCAAGACCACGAAGAGGGCTTATGGGGTCTTAGCCGTCCTTATTGAGTGGAACTACGCTGCGGAAAATCTTCACCCTCGTTCTAAGCTTTATGTAAAGCACCCCTTAGCGGTGATAATCACGTATTGGAACCCGCAAAGAACGTCATCCGCAGACTTTTGCCACACCATGACAGAAACTATAGATGCAATAATGCTGGAATGGAACACCCCTTTCGCAATAATTTGCGGAGATTTGAATGCCAACTGTATCCACCCTACCCAACAAGTTGTTGCTCCAACCACGCAAGCGGAACTCAGAGGGCAAGCCTGGATGGACCTAATGACAGCGAGAGGGCTACATAACATGGAATGGATTTTGGGAGGAGACCATCATATTCCGACCTGGGAAAGAGGCCAGTAGTCGGCAACCCTGGACTACATCTTTGTATCGCAGGCCCTAACCGCAGCAATTCAAGATTATCAGGTGGTGAAAACCGAGGCAAGCGATCACAACATGCTCACCTTGGAATGGGCAGCCAATGTCCAGGCGTGTAACTATTTTTCTCCTTCCATCGAGACGAATCCCCAACAATCTCGGCTTCGTCTAACAGCGGCTAATGTGCGGTCCTTAACTCAACAATATGCTGCAGTGGCCAAAGCGCCACACACCTGCGAACAGGCAACGAGGCCAAACTATCTGCCGATGTTGATAGAACATAGAAAAAAGGTGGGGTCTGGGATGGGTACTTTTCCAGCCTTTACCCACAATTACGACAAACTCATAGCAGAGAAAAAGAAGGAGCTAAGGAAACAAAAACGCAGAGCGAAGATTGAAAACACACGGGATGCCTGGGACGTGTGGAATACTTACAACAAAATCTATAAGTCATGGATCAGGTCAAGAAGAGCAGTCATTTATCAAAATGACGGAGAAATAATGCTGAGAGCCCTTATCACGAAGAAAACTGCGGACTTTTGGAATCTGATAAATCACTCTCAGCGTAACACGCAGAACAACTTGGTCAACGCAGTGTCGGAAGCAGCCTGGGTCCAATTCTTCACAGTCCTTTTTACGAGCCCAAGATCCACCATAAATCTGCAGATAGAGCTGTCGCAGACATCTTGGGTTGATTTTTCGGATCCTACGGACATATCATTGGCTATTCAAAAATTGAAATCTTCCAGAGCCCCGGGTCCCGATGGCCTCTCTAACCTGGATCTAAAAACCTACATCAAGGAATGGGTCCCCTTCGTAAGTTTACTCTTCAAACATTGTGCCGACAGTAGGAAAATTCCTCTATCGTGGACCAAAGCCATTGTGATCCCCATTTTTAAAAAGGGAAGTCGTGAAAACCAGGCAATAACCGGCCTACAGCACTGCTGGATATCCTGGGGAAACTATTTGCATCGCTCCTATTGGACCGTTTCCGGCGTTGGGCGCTCTTGGCTCCTTGCAGAGATACCTTCCAGGTTGGCTTCAAGAAGAACGGAAGCACCAGCGTGAACATCTTCATAATGAACAGCTTGAAGGCTAAAATCAAACAAGGGGCACCGACAGTCTACGCTGCATTCATCGACCTCTCACAGGCATTTGATAAAGTAGACAGAGTGCTGCTGTGGAAAAAGCTAAAACACTGGAATTGTCCAGATGCCATCCTTAACCCAATAATTGCACTCCACACTAATACCACGCTAAGTGTTCGCCTGAATAAACAAGGGTCCCTATCTAAGGAAATTTCAGCCAATAGAGGGGTAAAGCAAGGCTGTCCGCTGGCACCGGCACTCTTTGTTGCCTTCCTAGGAGATTTCAAAGAGTCTGAATGCATGATACGATCATTTCCTCCAAATTTTGGTGGTTCCAAGATGTCCCGCATGTTATATGCGGATGACATGATTCTGCTTGACCAAACGCCCATTGGCCTTCAACGCCAGTTGGAGAATCTAGCATGTTATATGGAAATTAATAATCTGTCCATAAATAAGCTGAAAACCAAGATCATGATATTCTCTAAAGGTCAACTGCCGACGAAAAACATCAGGTCCTGGTCTGTAGACAAAACTAATATCGAAGTGGTCTCGCAGTACACATATCTTGGAGTGATTCTTGACGATAGCAGGCAAGACATAACAATGCAACAACAGCTGTGGGCAAAAGCTAAACATTTAACTTCACAACTGAGAATGGTGGACCGCAAATATGGCAAATTTTCTTTGGTCCCGGACATTAACTTTTACAAAGGCAAAATGGTTCCTGCCCCTGCCTCGCTTACCATACCGACCTCTTTTTGGCAGAAACTAGAGGACTTCATTTGGAAATCAGCTCTTGGCCTTCCTAACTCTGTTCCTATTGTGGCCCTGCGAAGAGAATTAGGCCTGCTATCACTGGGTGCCACTGTGAGTGTGTCCACACTGGCCCTATTCAGAAAGACTCTTATAAAAGATGGGCTCCCTATCTTTAATGTCATAGCTCAAGAGATGGCTTCATAAAAATGCAAGACTCTTTTGAAATGGATTGACCTCCAAAAAAGGAAATTACAGGAGCTAGAGTGTACCACGGACGATCTCATCTGCAATCCCCAAAGAGTCATCAAAAAACTGAAAATCCAGGACTGGATAACCACCAATGATCAAGCGTCGGCATGTAAGCTCCTGACTCACCTTCCTCCGATGTTCAATAGGCTAAACGCTCCGTTAGCTTATTGCCTGAAATTTCCGGACAGGAAACTAAGGTCCACCTTTTTAAGAACCCGCTTGAACTTACTTCATACAAGAGAAATTTTGGGAATAAGACACCAATCACCAATACAAATCTGTAGACTATGCAACGCCCCTGATTCCATAGAGACAGTTCGCCATCTTCTTTTGAACTGCCCTTCCTTAACGCAAGAACGCTCTGCTTTTCTGTCTCCCTGTTGGATTGATTCCCGTTTGATCGAAGAAGACACTTGGAGGTGTCGTCTCATTTCAGGGGAAAAAACCCGCTGGACAATAGCGACATCTAAACTGATGGAAGCGGCGTTCAGTAAAATCAATGCCCTTGGGCTTGGCTTAACCCTGACTATCTCCTCGCCCTAAATTGCCTCAGGGTGCCATGGGGCGTGGTATAGAATTTCTTCACGTACGTGACACATGATGTCTATGTAACAGTAGATGGGAACTTTCTTAAACAAGATCGGCATTCAAGATTTTCTAGGAAGATCACAGCCTTGTAAAAATCAAGTATTTTGATTATGCACAAGTAAATAAAATAAAAAAATACCATCCCTCATCTAAATTGCCAAGGCAGTCAAGCACCCCCACCCATGCCCCTGACTATGCCCATGAGACCGGATTGTTTGAACCTAAGGTATCCTCCAAACTGATGTATTGAGACACTCCAGATCGCATATCAATGTTCCTGGCCATGTACTGATCTAAGGTCAGCGCTTACAAGAGTTGCAAATCAATGGAAAATACGAAGTGTAACGAATGGGTGGGAATGTGTGGCCAAAAGGGGCAAATGTTAGTTTAGTCATCAATCGTCGTTACAGGGCATGTCCGGCCCGGTACTCCACCCTGATGAGCCCAGCTGACCTCCCGCCCCACGTGGCTCAGCACCAACGTCCGCCAATCTTAGAGAAGCAAAGCCATCACCACCCAATCCCTAAGAGTCTGCGGCCCCTATACCTTACCTCATGCATGACGTGTATTTGTAATATAACTGACTGTCTTTGCTATTGTCAGACAGAGCGCTCTTGGAGTTTGCAGAGTCCTTTGCATGCCCAATATTGATCTATATAAAGCTCTCTTTGATCTCACCCGCACTTGGTCCTGGCCTCATTCCCCTTCTGGGGTGTGTCCTTTATTGCCTCTCACTACGGGGGCTGCGTTTCTGGGGACGCTTACATTCACTCTCATGTTGATAGTCAAATGATCCTTGTCATGCATAACAACGTTGTGGAAGTTGGAAACAAAGAATCTTCACACCAAACTGAGTTAATTGCACAACTTATTTAATTGAGTGTCTTAAACCACGGAAAGTATACAGTGCTGCTAAATAGGAGACTTTTCAGACTTGCGTTATTTTGCATTCAGGATGATATGCTTTTGATTGATTGATTGATTGATTGATTGATTGATTGATTTGTTTATTTATAGAGCGCCTTACACCAAGGCACTGTACAATGGAACAACTAATACAGAGAACAACAAACATTGGGAGCAAAAATTACATCATGAATCATTCTACAAGAAAACTGTGCAAACAGCAATTAACTGAGGGGGAGGGGAAGTGAAGTGGGAATAGGATTGGTGAGGGGGGACATGAGAAGGATAGAACGAGTGAAAATGGGAGGGATAGAGAGTGAAATAGGAGTGGGGAGAGAGGAATTAGAAGAGGGAAAGAAGGGGGGAAGAAGAGAGGACAGGGGGGGGCCTTCAAGGTGGAGAATGGAGGAGGAGGGATTTAAGGGAAGTGCGAAATGAGGGGAGGGTCGTGGAAGAGCGGATTGAGAGGGGGAGTGAGTTCCAGTGCAGAGGAGCAAGGAGTTGGAAGGAGCGGAACCGGGAGGAAGCACAGGGGGAAGGAGGTACAGTGAGGAGGAAATTGTCAGCGGAACGAAGGGAGCGAGAGGGGGAGTAAAAGGTGAGAAGGGAAGAGAGATAAGGAGGAGCAAGGCCATGTAGGGATTTGAAAACAAGGCAGAAAAGGCAAAATTTTAGCTGTAAGTGGAAAGGTAGCCAGCGAAGGTGAGAGCGAGGAGGAGATGGAGTCACGGGAGGTAAGGAGACAAAGGGTACGAACAGCAGAGTGGTAAATGGATTTAAGGGGGGCAGGCTGAGATGCAGGAAGTCCAAAGATTAAGGAGGAGCAGTAGAAGAGGTGGGAAAAGATGAGAGAAGAGATAAGGAGTTTGGTAGCGGTTCATGTTTCCAGAACGATTTACATGTTATCATATTACCATACGATTTCTGTGTTTTGCCAGCAAAATATATACGACAGTATCATTACAAGCCTTGAAACCAAAACTTCAATATTTGTACCAAGCAAAACTTGGAAGGTATGTGGTCATGTGCCTAAATTGCATAGTGGTTAAAAATCTCTGCTTAACTGTTTAGCCAAAATGTGTGATTGTGGGCAAATAATGTAACCTCATTCTGACTTGAATGAAAAGATGCAGTCCTTATAGCTACGTTCACACAATTTGAAAAAAAAGGCAGCCTTACAATTTCGTATTGACTGATGGTAAGGACAAAATAGTGTACCTTCACACTCCTGCTTTAGTGCACCCCCCAGACTGTCACCTAGAATTGCAACATTGTTGCACCGGCCCTTCCTTAATCTCATATCACTTGATTTGACAGACAGATATTTATCTCAGTTGGCATTCAGTGCATCAGATGCTAGTGTATAGCGGGGGGACTGTGGCAATACCAGTATTAATGTTCTTCCATGTTGTTGCCAGTCAACAAAGCTGCTTGGATCGTCCAGAGTACTGAGTGAAGCTCTTAATTTGCCCTGTTATGCTATGTTGCACCATGAGAGTATTGTGTTGTTGTTTACCTGCCATGATAATTCCCACCCACTACCTGCCCCTCCTCGCCCAAAACACATCCTCCGGGATCTCTTTGCTCAAAACATTTCTTTGAGCTGGCACTATCAAGCACTAACATCAAGCTTTGACCTGCCAGTATTTTTTCTAAATTGTCTGTTGAGTGTTATTTGGCTTAATTGCAGCTGTGAATGTGCTACTGGTGAAATGAAAATCTCTTAACCAGGTGTGCCTTCAGCCCCTTGATTTATATATGTTCCTTGTACTGAGGTCCTGTTTAAACAAACCTTCACAGTCAACGCTATTAGCTTGTGTAGAGGCACTATATAGGCATATGGCAGGCAGTGTTATCATATGCCTCGGCATGCCCACATTTTCCAGCTGTGTCCATTTTACAGCAAGGCAGTACTGTCATGGCAGGTCCTGATGAATGCCTATTCGACTCCTGCACAAAATCCAAAACTGTTGTCTTTGCCACTCTTGCATGAAATTGAAGTGACTGCAGCCAATGACAAAGTGTACTGAGCTTAGAGTACATGTGGACTTCCCCAAATGATTGAATTTCTGTTTTGCCCAATTACTTTTATTTATGCATACAAATGTTGATTAAGAGAAAAGGGTGCAGTAATTTATAATTAACACTAAAGCATCAGCTTTCATAGCTGATTGACTTCCTGTACTTTTCATGAAGAAAACACACTGCTTAGAGCTCTGTGCAGTTCTAATTTAATGTGAATCACGATACGTTTGTTATGCTTGCAATTGTGTGGTTTAGTGGAAATAATCAACAGATAACACTTATAAACACGTTCGAAAGAGATGTGTGTCGAATAGTATCTTGTTTAATTTGCATGCAATGTTGGATCAAAGATTTATACTTTTAAATATATTGTTTTGATATTTCTGTTAGGCACGAATCTAGTGCCATTTTATTTTTCGAGGCAATGGGCCTCATTACGTGGTTGGAATTATCCATGCCATTTTTAGCGGCATGGCTACCCCCAAACTCGGGTGCGGCTCCGGGTCCCGCGAAAGGGGAATTACCGGGCCATTCCGACCTCTGCGGGCCCGGTAATTCCCCTTGTGCGGGACCTGGAGCCGGTAGGTCCCCATTCCCATTGAGCCCCGAAGGGAATGGGGAGGATGGTAGCAGCGGTACCGTTCATAACAGTACCGTTGCTACCATCCAGTTCTGCTTGCGGGTGCCGCTCTGCACGCCTGGTCTGACCAGGCGTGCAGAGCGGCACCCACGAGCAGAACTCGTAATGTGGCGGTACAGTGATAACGGCGCCGGCAGCACTACCGGTGCTGTTATCACTGTACCAACACTGTTATAATGAGGCCCAATGTCTAGTCTAGCCACAATGCAATACGAACCAATGAAGATGGCAAATCATACGTAAAGCGCCGTCCTGCCCTGGCTTGCCCCGCGCCTACCTTACCCACGCCCATCCTGCCATGCCACCCCCTACTTTTTGGATGCAGCCAGAGTACCAGTAGTTTCTTTTTCCACTTCCACCGGTACCTCCACCCACTGAGGATAATCCTTTTCAAGTTCAGGTTGTGTCTCTTTCGTTCCTATTTGATGAACTGGCATTGTCATAAACTGGCATACTGTAATTCCACATTATGGCAAAAGGGCACAGAGCAAATTAAACCATTGTCCTAACTCTGTGAGACCCTGAAAATCCTCTCCTTGCCTCCCATTCCTGAGCTATGTGTTCGTGAACTGCAACCACAGCATGGGGGGACAAAGAACACACTTCCAATCATTATTCTTTTAATCAGCTGCCCCTTGTCTCATCAGCTTGCCTGTCTTTTAATGTTTTAAATATTGCTTACTGCTTACTGGAGCACTAAAACTAGAAATCCAAATGGCTTAATGACACAAGAGGGCCAGTCTTGTTTTCCCCTGCAGTGTCAGGATCAATATTAATGAAGAGAGAAGCTGTAAACATCATTAAAGAGAATGAAGCAGAATACCCAGAACTGTGATAGCATGTTCTGCATCTCGTGCCAATAGAAGAGACATTACCCATCACAGAAAGAATGGCGCGCAGACCCAGCAATATCAGCGACGCTAGATAATACGATACAAAAAAGCCTCCATCCTGAAATTCATCCCAAACGCTAAATTAAAGGCAATGCCCCTCTCAGTTAACGGGGCTATGAGATCTGAAGCATTGATTTTCTTGCGTTCAGCTGTCAGGCCTGCTACGAAGAATGAGTTTTAATTCTGGGGATGTTATTAAACCTCCTTGCTTAACCGGCAAGAAAATGGAACCGCTCAGAGTGTAACGGCAGGCTTGCTGTCGTATTGAATGACACCTGTCAGGGTATGATGAATGACCCTCTCTGCCCCACAATCCCCTGCTCTGTCACTCAGGTGAGGGCCATTAATCTTCATCCTGGGCCTGTCAAGGCCAGGCAGTCACAGCAATAGAATATCTTCAAGCATTTACACCACAATGTACCAGGCAAAACAATATTCTTGTTGTAAGAACAGCACGGAATTTGCATATTTTATTTAACTTTCCTCCCACAGCCGCCCGTCACCCGAAAATCAAGCCGGGGAAGGATGTGATTAGACAGATGGAGTGTAGGCCGTGGCTGCCAGCTCCTCAGTCCCCTGCAGTGTTTGATAAGGAGTGGGGCATCTCCGCAAACCAATCAAAAAGCTGGCAGTTCAATTACAGAGTAATAAAGGGACATTCATCATTCAATTAGGCACCTGTCATGGTTCCACAAAAGGGAAAACTTCGAACCTGGGTAACTCCGGGGAGAAGAATCTACATCTAGGAAGCAAGAAAGGACATAAATTAGCAGACAGGAAGAGTCGACTTCCTGTGCGCCATCTTGCATAGTTAGATGACGCAGTGACAATATCAATGGTCGGTGTGAAATATGCCCCTCCACCCCCATGGACCCAGGCAGGCCTCGTCTCCTGTGTTCGCGTATTTTGGGCGAACCAAAAGCTGCCACAGAGAATATAGAGAAAAAGAATGATGATTTTAAAATTAAAATAACGCGGATGTTACTGGAATTAGGTAGCACATTACTCTACACCCATTAACTCTTAATTCCACCAGCCCCAAAGAATTACATTTTTGAAAGATGTTTATTGGACAAGCAAAACAGTTTATACAACATCAAGAAGAATCTTTTAACATTTTAGTCCAAGATGGAGACAAAGAGCCTTATTCCAACCTGTTAGCAAAAGCCCAGAGCACACATCTCTGCTGAGTTAGTCCTTTATCCTGTTCTTTGTTGCTGGACGATCTGATTTAAGTGCTGCAGGAATGTCTTGCGTGTCAGCATCTTTGACTGTTCCTAGGGGTTTGTTTCTAAGGTTTGGCATGTCGTTATGGTTATTGCAATGTTTGCATTATTTGGGGAACAGAAATTTGATTTCCATTATAGGTTGTATTCAGCACACCTCACTCTCAGTGCTCAGTGCATGGAGAACTGCTCACACAGGTTCTTGTGCTCTTGGCGCAGGACCCTTTAGGAGCAACCCCGACTTCTTAGAGTTGCATAGGGGGAGTTGCGCTTGGACTCCATGCTGCACATACATTTGTCAGCGCCGCAGATGAGGTGGACACAGGCGCAAAATGCGCCACACTGTTCCAGGCCCACATATAGAGCTTTCTAAGTTCCAAACCGATCACTCCTGGCACACTCATAAAGATCCTGCTCAGCTCTGGGACCTGCTCTGTGCCTTCTGCCAGCACCAGGGGATTTAATGTTTCTGCGCCTACCTGCAACCTACTCAGCGTTGTCTCACAGTTATCTCCACTTGCCACACATGCAGCATGGATCTGCCCTAGCTGAGATCTCGATGTTTAAAGGGACAGTGCCCTCAAAGTAACACAGAAGTATATTACAGAGTCAGCTATAGCGACCCTGTAGTTATGGTTAAGTTAGCTTTTCCATAGGAAGAGCAGTTTTGGGCAGCTTTTAAATATGGCACTAGTCGACGAATCTGCACAAAACTTTACACAAAAAATATAGAACTGGCTATGAATTTGTTTGTTAACTTTTGTGGGGTTTTGTCAAAGGGGGGGAAATTGTAGGGGGTGGTCCCAAACATGTTCACATCCGTATAGACTTGAATAGGAAAACAATTTGCTCATGGCTACAGCCTGAACTGCTGGACGGATTTGCACCAAACTTGTCTGAGGAGCGACTGCCTGGTCCCAAAAGCGTGCTTTTGCAAATTTGGTGTAAATCCATCAGCCAAATCTTTTAAAATTGTGGTCAAAGAAATTAGTGATTTCTCGGTCCATTCCGCGGACTCCCGTCCTGATTTGCTGTTGGCAACAAACCATAACATTTACAGATAACAGACAAAGGTGCACATTGGTCAATTGAAATATTTGAGGTGCGTCAAAACTTCTGAGAAGGCCAACATTTCAGTCACATCTGCATTGCGAAACACTGCATAGATTTTCATCAAACTACCATGTGGATCTTCTGCAAGGTCCCAAAAGCATGATTTTGCTAATTTGGTGTTAATCCCTCAGTTGTTTTATTTTTCAAAAGTGCGAAAATGTAGGTACAACACATAATTATATAACTTTGGCCAGATTGTCCGGGTGACAATCTGGCCGCTTGCCATGGCCATGATGGACTGGCTATGGGGTTAAAGTGGACACTGCGCAAGGTCTGAGCAGTGCCCAATGTCTACTTTGAGATGTTTAACGTGGCCTGAAACCTGGCTGCTATGCTCCAGGGATTGTGGCTGCTAGCAAAGGGCCACAAGCCATGAACAGTGACCACCAGTCCCACTATGGCAGTGTAGTGGCCACTGGGCAGGCTACAAGACATGGTCAATGTATACTTTGCATTGATTTTTACGGGCATGCTACATAGGTGAATCTCATGGCCCAGGCAGTTTGGGCAGTGTTCAGGATTGCAAGTCATGGTCAGTGTCCTACACTCTGACATTTGAGTAAACTGGCCACTGGGCCAGGCTGCAGGCTAGGCCCAGTCTCTACTGTGGGTTGCTTTGCAGAGCCGGCAACATCTTTTAAGCCTAAGGTTTGAGGCGACGGGCCATTGCCACAAGATATGGGCAGTACCCTGCAGTCCCATTATAGTATTATCGGAAAAGCAAGGTTGAGTGGATATTGTAGGTGGTTTATTGGGGTATAGGACATTGCTTAACTTAATGACCGAGGCACTTCAGCCATAACTTGGAGTCCGTGCATATGTTTCTCAAAATTACACATGCCAACGTGTTGCTGCAAAATAGTTTTTCATATATTTTAAGTAGGAATGTTTAATAACTCACATACAGTGCTGCAATAGAATGACAGATCTTCTGTTATAAAAGGCAGTGATATTACATTTTTTTTTGTTAAAGGCATGTTGTGGTTGAGTTGCCCTGACAAATATTCACTGTAGATTGGTTAGCGAATTGTTAAGCGGGGCTCACGATATGACTGAAACATATTCCCTAGGTATTGGAGTGACTGACTTTGGTGACAAACCATGAAAAGTGGTCCCCAATGCCATTATAGGATATAGTAGACACTTGACCTGGATGCAGCCAACGTCCAGTGGAAATTGAGGGATATTGAGGGTGGTTTGGTTTGGATGGGTTCCTGATTAAGCCTGCTGCCCTAGGCAATGCAGTCATGACTTGCATTCCTAATATGGGATGCTCAGAGTGAAATACATCAGTATGCACTGAATTATTCTTTTATTAAAGGAGTGTTATAATTCTTTCATATATGTTAAAAGTAGAATTACTAATAACTTACATACAATGTTAGAACATTAGCACCCGGAGCAGGGGGAGCAACCATTCAGGTTCCGTAGACCGCTGACTAAAACCGCTAATCTCATTCCGTGTTCCATGGAAACCACAGGCTGCTTCCCAATCCCACACCCCAAACTATGTGTGAATCTTCTATCTGCTCAGTATGCCAAACAGTCTTCTTTTCTTATTCTGCTTGATCTTTCTGCTGCTTCTGATACTGTTGATCACTCCCTTTTATTAGCTTCTCTGTCTTCCTGCGGTTTCCCTGGCTCAATTCACTCCTGTTTCAGTTCCTATCTCTCTCAAATAACTTTCTCAGTTTCCTAGGCAGAGTCTTCCTCTGCCACACTTGCACTTATCTATGGTGTCCCTCAAGGTTCTGTTCTTGGTCCTTTTCTATTTGCTCTCTACACCTTCTTTAGCTTGTATTATCTCTTTCTCAGGTTTTCCCCATAATTTTTATGCTGATGACACCCCGTTGTTTCTGTCCTTCTCATATTTTTCTTCTGATATTCACAGCACACTCTCTACTTGTCTCTTGGCTATTCAGTCTTGGATGTCGGCTCACTTTCTCAACACTACTAAAACCAAAGTACTTTTCTTCCATGCAAGCACTACACCTCCTCCTCTGCCTCCCTCCTTTATTTCATTTCCCCCTTCTCAACTATCTATGTCCGCCACTGCTCCCAATATTTGGCTTTAATTTGATTCTGATCTATCCTTTAAATATCACATTTCTCTCTCTTCACGAGTGTGCCATTTTCACCTATTCAATATCCAGAAGGCTATTTCATTCTTGAACTTTGAAGCCACCAAACTCTTGATATCTTCTCTAATCTTCTCTCGCCATTTACGCTGCTCTGCTCCTATGCACTTTTTGGTCTTTGTCTTACTCGTCTAGCTCCTCTTAAATCTGTTTTAATGCTTCTATTTGCCTTTTCTATCTTTTACACCTCACCCCCCGTGACTCTATTTCTCCTTTCCTTCTGTCTCTCGGCTGGCTTTCATTCCAGTTTCGCCTCCAATTTAACATCCTTTGTCTTGTCTTCAAATCTCTCTATGGCTTGGTTCCTGATTCCCGTTCTTCGCTAGTTTAATTCTACACCCCTTCTCGCTTGCTTCTTTCTTGTTCCCAATCTCTCCTTGCTGTCCATTGTCCACCTTGTGCTCAGTCATGTTTCCGTTCATTTTCTCTGCTGGCTACTTAGCACTGGAATGCTCTTCCCTTTCTCTTTGTTCTATTTCTCTTTACTCTGTATTACATGACTCTTTGAGATCCTATTTGCTTCAGTCTGGCTAAATTTGACAGTATGTTTTGCTAATGATCATTTATTGTACTGTTTGATCATATGTACAGCGCTTTGACTCAAAACACTATATAACATCCAAATCAAATACAAAAAAAATACAAAAGTGAGGTCTGATTATCAGGCCTCTCTTTCAGAAACATAATTACCTGCATCATTTTAGTCTTAAAAATCAAAAAGGTTCAAGCTTCCCATCCTCACAGATGATATTCTGTCACAGACACTACAGCAGTTATTGAATAAACTGACAATGCTATTCCTTATGTGCATTAAGAGGGTTTTGTGATGTTAGAGCATTAGATGTTGAAATAAACTATATGCCCGCGATGGGTGATTTTTTTATCGCTCATAAAACTAAGGGTTTGACAACCTCAGTTTCTTTTCTGTCTTTTTCAGAAGATCATACATTGTGTATGGGGCCTTGATTACAGTGTTATGATAATTAGAATGTTACCCCCTGGCCACCTCTCAGCTGATTATTTCCTTTTGCAAACCTTTTAAGGCAGTAATCTGCCATGTCTCACTGGGTTCATTTGCTGATAAAAGAAGAGGGGGTGGACACTTCTCAGTGTGTGGCTTATTTGGCCTGGATGGATCTGGCCTCTAAACAAATTCTACTGCGGGAAGATAGGAGGAGATTCTCTGTGCAGCAGATTGGTCAAGGGAGTTGACCTTCAAATCCTTGGATCATAAAAGAGTTCCACATGGATAAGGCTGTGTTGCAGTGGCTTTGAACTTGCACAATAAGAAGCCTTCTGTCTTGGCATAAAATGGCTAATCCCCCTCATTAGCATAAAAGGGACACATATGCAAGTATTATCCCCCCTCATTTATTTACTATTCTCCTTTTGCAATTTTGGCCTGTCAAAGAGCGCGTGTTTCCTCGTTTCGAACCTTTGCTGGATGATCTGCAGAGGATTTCGCTACATTAATGGAATGAATGGTGTTCCTGGCTTGGGGATTTCTCTGGTTAACTGCTTTTTTTTCTGACAGCTAAAATCGAGGTTGAAGGACAAACTCAGCAGGGATTGATGCTCTGGGACTGTGGCTAATTGGTTGGAAGAAAAGAATGACCCGTGCATCCAGCTTGGACTGTGATGTTAAAAGATTTGTTTGTATTAATGTTGTATAACATATTTTTGCTTGCTCTACAACGTTCTTTCAAAAATTGTATTCTATGCTTCTGGTTGAAGTGAAGAAAGGTAAATGCCTAATACTCACCTATCCTTAATAGAATCCAGCACCCGCTCACTTTAATAAGAGAGGGGCAGTCATTATGTCACATGGATTAAACGCTAGCCATGTGCTGCTATATGCCTAATCTCATTTAAATACATTGAAATGCAATTCTAAAAAAATGTTCTATTTTCACTTATTAAAGTAAGACTGTGTAATACCAAAGGCCACAGAGTATGTTTGAAGTAGACGTATCGTACAACTGTATTGAAATAAATGAAACATTGCTTTGATCTAAGGAATGCAAAGTAATGTGCTCAAAAGAGATTAACCTCTCAGAAGAACTCTAGAATTAATATTTTATACAACAATTAATAACAAGAACATTTTTTTCCAAGGGAGGGAGCGTAAATAAAAAAATGTACTTAGCTAATATTATACTAGCAATCAAAAACATTCAAACTATGAGAATTGTAGAGAGGCAGATCTACGCATCATCTATAGTTCCTGCCCCATCACCTCTGTCATATTGGAAGAACAGCAAGAAGACACTGTGCATGGAACCTGGTATCATCCCAATACCACATCTAAGATATGAGAGACGTTATGCACTCAGGCAACCATATTGAATGTACCCTCTAACTGATGTGGCAGAAGGAAGTCTGCAGACACCACTGAACATGGAAGATAAGTGAAGTCTGACAAGTGTAACGTGACATCATGAAGAAACGGCACAAGGGCACACTGAAACGATATACAAATACTTAAAGAATGAAGATATGACTGAAGTGACAAAGTGAACATGTATGCGAATACGAAGAAACCATATACTCTGAAAAGATAAGTAAGAAGAGATGCAGTAGATGTATATACACAAAAACGCACGGTAGATAAAACACATAAAAGCTTGCTTAAACAAAGACAATAGATCACTGGTAAAGAAGCCATGTTGAGGAAAAAGGACATCAGCTTCGTATAATAGTAGGCTTGAAACTTGAAGGAGAAAACCCAAGACTGCAGAACCGACAGGCACTGGAATACAAATTCATCCAAGAACAAAGAATATTTCTTTAGCTTGGGATCAAGGTGTCGCAGCAGGAGGCAACTTCAAGGCTTGAAAGGAGTCAAAGAGGATATGCCATGTACGCAGGAGAGATTTCTCTTAGATTAAGCAAAGGAGTGAACATTTGCAAGTGCCAAGTATTGAACAATTAAGTACATGCAAAGCACATGCAAGATGGAGCAACCAAATCCCCAGATGCCCATGAGAGTAATATCACCCAGGATAATTGAATCAAATAGCACTAAAGAGAAGGGCAGATGGACAACATCATGGTCTCCTCACATGTGTTGCAAGACCAGGAAACTAAGCCTATTCATAAAGCTCCAAACAAAGATACCTTCACACTCTTTAAAGTTCTGAGTAAGAGAACATGTGGCAAGGTCAACTACAAAGAAGAAGCCTTGGTTTAGGAACTAACTGATGACGATGGCACGCTAATTGGCCAATTGGGTAGTTGTCTGAAGTTTCCTGCATTTGGGTTTCATTTTGCTTACGTGCTGCTAACAAGCCGAATGTTCAAGGTTGGAAGAGAATGCCAACCAATCATGAGGGCCTATGTAATGACGGACTATACATTGTTGCAGAAGCCAATCTGCTGCTCTTATTCTGCTATTATCTGTATTGTACATAGTAGAGGTAGTTCAAGCTGTGCCTACTTGATAAGGGGCAGCCAATGATGTTGCTAACACCTAAATGAACTATAGGTATGTATGTTCCCTTAACAAATCCCTCTGTCCAATAGATTTGCATTGTTTGCCATGTAGGATGACAACATAGCTGACATACATTGAGGTATAAAGTATTTTGTGTAATTGAAATGCTTTGATAGCGTGACGGCTGCGATTTCTATTGCTCCGGGGGTTTCCCTACTTTAATGAATTGATAATAATGTAGTATTTTGCCATATTCTTTGAGTCTATCTGGTTATTTGGGCCTGAGATCAGATAATGTGGTGATCTCATCTGGCACTTGGGACACTCCAGCTGCTACTGCTCAGAGTTATTTTTCTATTTTTTAGTGTTTGGAGTTATTAATAATTGACAGTTCCTTTTGTATGTGTTACTTATCACATAACAATGGGAACATCCAAAATAATACTGCAACACACATCCCACTGATTCTAAAACAAAGCTCTTATCATTGTACAAACTACATCAATTTTGGCTAAAACAATTTTCTGAGTTTACAGACAATGTACCTCCTTTTTTGTTATGGCTATTGTACATTTTGTCACAGCAGCAAAAACAGTCATTTTGCATGGGCAACTCCTTACTGCAGTGTTCCTACCATTTCTGAAGTAGATCTTTTGTCAAAATTGATCATGGCCTTCCTTAGCAAAAATATTGCTCTAGCATGGCTTATGTGCACTTCTTTCCACTGGCCCATATTGAATCAGTGGAGAAAGCTTAAAGATGGAAACTTATTTCTGCATATGGTAACTCAGTTTTACCAGCACAGTAAGAGAGCACTAGAGATAAACATATGGACTAGTGAATGGCTGCCAGTGAGATGCTCCCCTGGGGAGGTACTCAATAGCCCCCACCTCATGAATCTGCTGAGTCCTCTCTGTGACCCATGCAGAGCCTTATATCCTAATCTGCTTCCAACGGACGGCTACTTAGATCAGAAAGGTATCTTGTCTTGATGGTGTGATACCAGGCACTTAGCACTTTATGATAGCATCTTTACATTGATTATTATACACTGCTTCAGATATGAAGATAGAAATGAACTATGTTTAGCAGTGGCTGATAGGTTTACTTTTAGACTTTTTCTATGTTTATATACATTTTATGATGTTATTGTGCAAATTATTTTTTATTCTATTGTGAATTTTGATAATATTAAGATATGATGATACAATCGAATACCTGACCGAGCCTTTTCTCCTCCCTACACCAACCAGAATCGATTACTAATTGAATAATTTGCGCATCTATCTGTGTGACAACTTGCTCTTGCTTTTGTGATATCTGATGATGCCAGACATGTTATCTAGCAAAGATAATAGATTTCCAAGTGGGGTTGAGCGGGCCAAGCTATTTTAACAAGAATTATTCGGGTTTCTCGTGTATCAATCTATCTATCTATGCACTCTTTTGTATGGCACTGCTAACCCGTAGGCTTTCGGGCACTCACAAAAGACAAGACATGGAGAAGGTCCACAGAATAGAAGGAAGATTTTAAGGTTTTATATCTTTTTATTTTTGTGCTTTATTTTGTATTGTATCATTGGCTATTTGGTATTGTCGCCAGATGACGCTCCATTTGCACAATGGAATGATATGCAAGATTAATACTGTCATTCAAAGTAGTTCAGAATTTTGTAAAATGTGTCAAATGTGTTTATTCCCAAAAAGTAAAAGACCTGTTGAAAAGTATGTCCAATGCATTTCGGTCCTTGTGACCATCTTCAGGACAATTTCTAAACATAAAAACAATGTATACAAAGGATAATATGTAATATAAAAGTTGTGTTATCTCTTTGAATTAAAAAAAAATGTTATAAATGCATTCATAATTGTGCACTCATATATACCAGGCTTCTGTTTCTTAGCCTAGCATTGACCATGTCAGTGATTTCTCTGCTCTGGAGCCCTGGGTATCTGTAATACATTTGTTTTCACTAAATATTGTGACTTTCTAGGATCTCTTGATTTCCTCAATACAAATGTTATATATTTAGTGAGAAGTTAGGTATACATCATACCTTAATTGTTTGCCAGGTGTATTTTCCAAGAGTTCCTATCATATCTCTAATTAGGCAGATTCCTTAAAGATACATAGTTTCTAAACAAGGGTAGTTAATTATTGGCCATAATGCTAACAAAGAATGTGGGCTTACCTTCTTCCTCTTAATACGAGTTTCAGCAGGACACCAGGTTTGCTGTAGAGCGACTGCCTGTGTGCCCTGCTCGTATTTATTTGAAAAATGGCACCGGCTTGCGCAGTGTGATGACATTATCAACTTGATGATGTCATTGCATGCCAGTGGCCATTTTGAATTGGTTTAAGTTCATGAAAATGCCATGTAACATGGTGGACAAAACTTTGCATAGAGTTCATAAAATAAAATGGTTCCTACTACTAGTGGTCTTCCTGCACCGAGAGGTGGTGTTCCCTCTCAATGCTGGTCTTTCATTAATTGGTGGCAGTGTAATGATGGTGGTAGCATGCTGCTATTTCCACTGGTAACATACCATCTTTTTTTTTAAATAAGGGCCGATGAAGGAGATGGTTTGATTTACTCTTCCATCAGAAACTATATTGGATTTTTTCTGTGAAACCTACCCATGTCTACATGTAAGAAATTATTTTTTCCTATGTTGATTCCCCAGATTAAGAAGGGTTTGGATGTTCCTAATGACTGACAATCACAAAGTCATAGCATTTATAATCACTTTGTATGTCAGGAGTGTTTCAACATGTGCAAGTTAATCCCTGATTCCTCCTAAAATTGCTTGTAGCCATACTTTTTCAACTTCTGCCCCAGCTATTTCCTATAGGGCAGGCTGTAATAGCCCGAAATATTCTTCCTTTGTTTTCTTTACAAAGTGCTTCAAAGTATTTTTGCAGAGTGTTGTATTTGTGGTACTGAACATCCACTGACACTGACCTGATGAAGAACAGACAACTTTGACGTTCCATTTGCTGAGCCGCGGGCTTACATTAAAAATCACCCTTAATTCTTAACAATGGAAGGTTAAGCAATGAGTTGTCCCCCCTTCCTACCTCCATTTCCCATGGGGAATTGTTTTCTGCAAGTGAACTTTTCCAAGGTACGTCTTGGAAAATCCCCATATCTCACAATAATCATGATGGTATTACCAAAATAAATTAAAAAAAGTCTTTATGCCTGCAAACTCCATATGTTTGCCTTAGAAGTGTGGCTTTCTCTCAATATTCCTCAGTATATATGTTCGTTCTATTTTTTTGGATCCAAGCGCCCACAGAGCCATCTTTTAATCCTCATGAATGCTTGTTTGTTTTATTTGTTTTATTCGTATTTATATAGCGCACAACAGCCCGAGGACAATGTGGCACTTGTTACAGTACAAAGCTTAGTTACTTAGTTACATGGTCATTAGCAATATATATACAGGTTGCAATATAGTTACATAGTCATTAGCAGTATATATACAGGTTACAATATAGTTATATTACATTTGTGTTATATTACAATATACATGGCAGAAGTGGAGGAGGCAGTTCTCCACTTGCTAGTTGAGGAGAGTGGCCTTGAGGTTGTTGCGGAAGACATAGATGGAAGTTTCAGCTCTAAGGGTGGCACGGAGTGAGTTCCAGAGTTTCGGTGCAATATAGGAGAAGCCTAGACCTCCCGCTGTGGCTCTCTTTATGCGTGGTATGTGTAGCTGGTTGGTGTACTGAGCTCTAGTGGGGCGAGTGGATGTGGTCCTTGATATTGCTTCAGACAGGTATGCTGGAGCGGTTTTGTTGATGCACCTGTGAGTGATGGTGAGGATTTTCAGAGTAATACGGTCTTTGACCTGGAGCCACCGTGCTTCACGTGCTTCGGCGTGGGATATATGGTCTCTTCTAGGGATGCTCATGGCGGCTCTGAGGGCATTGTTTTGTGTGGTTTGTAGTCTGTGAATGTTTTTGGCTGAGGTGCCAGCTAGAAGGGCGGTGCAATAATCGAGTTTGGCTCCTATAGTTGCTCTAGCTATGGCCAAGTGGTTGGGGGTGGATAAGTAGGGTTTAATGGCATTGATGAGTTTGGTGCTGAACGCTGATGCAGAGGCTATGGCGCTGACTTGTTTGTTCATCGATAGATTTGCATCACTGTGAACACCTAGAGTCTTGACAGAGGATGATACGGAGATGGTTGAGTTGTCTATGTTGAAGTTGTTGTATTGGGGGCTTAGTTTCGATAGTGTGTTTGTCTGGCCCAGGATGAGAATTTCAGTCTTCTCCCCGTTAAGACAGAGGCCATTGATTGCCATCCAAGCTTGGATAGTGGCATAGATGTTGTGAAGGATTGGTGAGAGTATCATTGAAGATAGCTGATAGTATATTTGGGTCCTGAGAGAAAGGTGGTGTTAGACAGGGGCTTTTAAAGTGGGGACGCAAGTTGTCTGCATTGAGTTTTTTAGAACTTCTTATTGTGGCAGGTGGTGAGTGGGTGAGAGTCTTAGGTTTAGGGTTGGTGGTGATGAGGAATTCGATGCATGTGTGGTCCGTCCACGGAAGGGCGGTGTTTGAGGTAATGTTAGATGCACAGTTGTGATCCATGACCCAGTCAAGGGTGCAGCCTTTGGAGTGAGTAGGGGTGAGGACTCTGGGGGAGAAACCTAAGTCTGCAAGTTCTTTAGCTAGGGTTGCGGCGGATTTATCCTTAGGATCATTGTATCCTAAATTTAAGTCTCCTAATAGAAGGATTTTGGAGGACTTTTTAAGGTTGTTGCTGAGTCGATGGGAGAGGTTCTCTTGGAAGCCAGCTGGGAGTCCGGGAGGTCTGTATAGGATGTGGATGTTGATTAGATTATTGGGGGAGAGTGTAAGCTTGGCTGATAGGATATCAGCATTACCACCCCATGAACCATGGTCTGCTAATCTGATGGATAGTGAGTCTTTGTGGATAAGGGCGACTCCCCCTCCAATCGTATCACATCTATCTTGCCTAAGGATGGTGTAGCCTGTGGGTAGGGCTAGTGCGATGGCTGGGCAGGAGGCATCATTGAGCCAGGATTCGGTGATGCAAAGTAAGTCCAGATTAAGTGTGGATAGTAGATCATTTATCTCGAGGGCATGTGCAGGTAGGGAGCATACGTTCAGTAGTGCACATTTAAGAGGTGGGTGTTGTGTGCCTTTGATGTTTTTGTTTGTACTAGTATGGGGTGAAGTGTGCTTGTTGTGGTGTGTTGTAGTGAGGAGCTTAATGTGAAGTAGTGTAGAGGCATGTTGGGGTGGTGGGGGGAGAGGGGCAGTGCCTATGCTCATTTTAGCATGGGGTAGTGGTGCAGTTTGGGTGCCTAATCTGGTGTTTCTAGTTGTGATGGGTATGGGTGAGCAGAGTAAATACCTAGGAAGTGATCTATTTCTGAGATTGCAGAGTCTGGTGGCTAGGCTAGGTGGCCGAGACTGTGTGATGTTGTAGTTTGGTGCTGCGGCATGTGAATTTAGTGCCGGGCACTGGGTGAGGTGTGCTGGGAATATGTGGGGAGGCATAGAGGCCATTATAGTGAGGGCTATAAGGATGGCTGTTAGGCTGGCTGAGCGGAGTGTGGCAGGGAGAGTGCGGGAGAGTGAAACTATGCTATGATTGGGAGGTGCATTCTTGGGCATCATGATCGTGGAGAGTGGCTGTGTGTGTGTGTGTGTGCAGCTGGTGTGTGCTGCTGGTATGTGACAGAAATGACAGGGGGATCGTGCGACTAGTGCTAGGTAGTTCAGAGGCAGGGCATAATAGGTGGCAGTTCAACAAAATACAATGCCTATATTCGATTTTCAAAGTCGGGCAGGCAGACGCTAAATGGTGGCAGGGCATAATAGGTAGCAGTTGGCTGCACAAGAGGATACAGTACAAGGGGATAAGCAATACTGGTAAATGCGCTAAATAGTATAGTGAGATATTATATAACAACAATAGACCAGGTGATAGCAAGCAATTGTCCAAAGTCAGTGAAAAGCAGAGGCACCCATGAGGTGTACTGCATGAAGGGATTGGGTGGAAAGGTTAGGTTCTGGGGAGGTGTAGGCAAGCTGCAGGGTCAGGGCAGGCTTACCAGAAAATGGGCAGAGTCCTTAGCCCAGCCCTCAGGTGCCTCCGGACAGGCTCCAGACAGGAAAAGTTCCTTGTGATGAGGATCCTTTGGATGAGTGTGCTGGCGTTTGCCTGCCGGCGCCTTATTGGCCTTCTGTAGTTGCAGTTGGCCAATGGGGGCTCTCCTGGATGTCATGTGGTCGCTTTCTTGGCAAGGAGGAGGTTGGCGGCCATGTTGAAGCAGGAACACCTCATGTGTTCCAATGGAGGCACAGAAAAAACACTCGAAATGCACTATTTAGGTGTTTTTTCAATAAAAATATAATTTACACTGCTCATGTGTAATTATGGGGCTAGGAGGAGCACTTTTCAGTGGGTGGGATTTTCGAGCCTAAGGGGCTAAAAATAGGCAGGGAGCCTACCTTAGGGTGGATGCACTCTGGTGGAGGGCTAGCCCACTGCTCCTGCAGTGTTGAGTGCTCCTGCACTTCGGTGGTCCTCTGAAATAATGATGGTACAGGCTCCAGACAGGAAAAGTGAAATGAAAAATGCAACTGGTTTTCATTGCAGATCAATAGATGTTTAATCCAAGAATACCATGTTTTATGCATAGAGTACACAAAAGGTACTGCCGCTAAAGTGTGGATTTTGATCTAGCATTGTAAAAGATTAGCTAAGCAAGCATCATTAATGAAACATGGCAATATCCAGTTGTTGACCATTTTAGCTATGTTCTCTGAAACGACTATTCCCTAGATCTCACATTCATTCAAAAGTATATGATGGAGTGCTGAGCTACTACCAATATAGCGGGAATAACAAGTCTGGTTTTACTATCAAGAGGGATCAAATACTACCACAATTTTCTTCTATGCACACTGTTGGAAAACACCCATAATTAACTGAAGTTTATAAAGGGGCTCCGTGTTCAGTGCATGGACACCTTTGCAAATGTTTGACAAGGTAAAGCATTCATCCAAAGTAATCGAATTCACTGTGAAGATGGCCTGTTTAATCATCAGAATTTTTTGTATCCCATCTGTACCTGACAATAGTGATAATAAGCTTTCAAATACTTTACCCCCACCCCCTTGTTGTTACAGATTACATCATCACAGACGTGGGGTTAATCCATCTAATGTATTACTTTGTTCTCGATTACATAAAATTACTCACCTAGACAATAAAAACGTTTCTGGTGTGCTTTTTAAACTGCCAATCTGCCCTATCCTGCTGGCCAGAAATTCTGAACACCATTCAATCCCTCTCTTGGGATTTCCTTTTTGTGACTGAAACTTGGTTTTCGTGCTCATAAACAGATTTTTTGATTAGCTGGTCTTAGTTGCATGAGGACAGAGCTGTCAAACATAGTGGAGATGTGGCATTTGTTGTCATTAATAGATTCACCTGTAAGCATCTTCCCTCCCCTACATTTGCTTTTGCACGTCTCTCCTTATCCGTAGCCTCATCACTATGTATAACTGTAGTATATCACCTGATTTATCATCCACCTGTTAGAGCTGAGGTATTTCTGACTGAGTTCTTTGATTTAATTTCCCAAGCTTTACTGGATCATGCCACTTCTTTTTTTGTTAGTGAATTCACCAAATAATAAAAATGTTATCCCTTCGGAAAATTCTGGGAAGTGTTGGTACATTTTAATTTATTACAGCATGTATTTGGACCACCTCACTCTCAACGCAATAAACGTGATTTTATCATGGCACCTGATTCTCGTGTTACTTGTTGAACTACAGTTGTTATCTTTTTTATTTGTATATAGCCTTATCGACTGAGCTAGGGATCATTATCGTGAGGGTAAAGACCTGCCACCCAGATCTGTCCCGAAGAGAAGACAACAGCCATTAGTCGCGATAGGGTCAGTGTATCAGGGTATTAGCACACAATGTTAATAGCAATATATGCTTTGGAGTTTCAACAGTGAAGTATAAAATGTTAAAATAGTAAATAAAGTAATGAAAACACGGTGTTAACAAATTAAATGTGGTTTTATAGTGTAATATTTAATAAGGTTGTCTACAAAGTGATGCATTATAATTGCAAACGTGCTTAAACTGAAAAAGGTCTAGCAGGAGCATGCATTAGGTTTAACGTAAAGGTGCATTATTTCTCTTCAAGAAAGTGAAAGCATTTTCCCATGTTTTAGCTTTCTATTTGATGTGTTAACTTGAATGTTGCAGTAAAATAAGTATGCTCCAATAGAGAGAGTGCATTTTTGAAAAATAACGTACCCCGAAATTGCTTTGTTTTCTGAAGGTAAGAAGTGAGAGTGAATACAACTAGTTAATGACCACACTGTGAACATTTGGATTGGCTGAGAGGATGTTATTAATGATCCCCATGTGCTAACAATGTATGGTTCTATGTTATTAGATTGGCAGAATTTTTTTCGCTGCGTTTTTTTACCAAACTTTTCGGCCGAAAAAAACTCATCGATTTATTTTATATATATTTGGGCCTCCCACCAAACTCCCTTCCCTATTATATAGTCCCTAATCCCCACACACCCCCTACCACTTATATCACCTTACCAACTCAACCCCCATATTTTTCAATGAGTTTTTGGACAAAAATGTTCAGCAAAAATCCCAGCGAAAAATAAAACCTGGCGATGTAATGACGTTTTACCCATTTTATATTGTATTACTCAACCAATTATCCCTAAGTTCCTTATTCATTCATTCTCTCCCTGCAATCATTTTGCACCATACATTAATGTCAACTGCTTCTCTGCCATCGAATTAAATGTACACTGATACTTTGTTTAATATTTTGCATAGCGCTCTTCTTACTGTCATTAGTGCCCACCACCCTCTAACAAGGAAACTTGAGAAACAGTGGAAGAGGCTAAGTAAGACACAGCTGGGCTTGGCCCATAAAGCTTGGAACAAAGAAATGATTGGCACTGCTTCATCAAATGTCTATACAACAACAATTTTAAAAGCTAGCTCAGGTTCAAAAAATGTTCTTGCAATTGAGCCCCATTGTTGGCATTCTATTGCAATTACAGTTCCGACTATATCAATAAGCAAAAGTAACAATATTAATTCTTTTTTTGTTTCTAAAATAGATTTGATTTGCAGCCAACTTCGGGAGTAAACAAAAACAGATAATATTCCTTTTATTTCCACCCCCACCCCCCGGCTCATTTCCAGTTCTGAATTCCTTTCAACTTCCTTCACTAGAGAATTTGACCTCTACTTTGAACTCTATTAAACATATGTCCTATTGGGAAGATTGTTTTCTTTTAATCAAAAATGTTTTATTACATTTTCCACACATACATAAACATTACACATAACACTGTGCATTGCAGGGGAAGGAAGAAACAAAGGGTAAACCATAAGGGGGGGGGTCAAAACAAAATTGGGGAGGGGTCTCTGCCCCTTGCACCATCTAGTCTTTGATGAGGGAACACAGGACACAGGCCCCGTGCACCAGGCCCGCCAGTCCGTGGGCACCTTGCCCTTAACGCTCCCATTGCCAGTGACGCTGCTTCGGGGGCTTAGCCATCGTCTTCCCATCTCTGCCAGATTTTGCTCGCTTTCTGCGGGCATCCCCTTGCTGCGTATACTCTGCACTCCATTGTTACACAGATGTCCACTTCCGTGATCCATTGATCATAACTAGGTGTTCTTTCCGATCCCCATAGCTGCGCAATGTTCCTTCTCAGTATCGCTGTAGCGGTCGACCAGAGCAGTTTCTCATACCAGGTCTGGTCACATTCATCGGAGATCCCTAACAGGAGTTGCTTTGGTCCCCTTTGTATTGGTTTGCCCAAGACTCTGGACAGTTTGTCACAGCATTTCCGCTGTGAAAAGAGAAAAATAATATGAGGCCGGGAAACCCAAAGGAAACACACCAAACACTGGTTACAAAGGAACATATAAAGTACTTTATTTTAAGGTCAAGCAATGACGAAGTCAATGACAAATCGAATAGCTATCGGCCCTCAATACAACACAACGAACTTCAACGGGGTTCGATGCATTCAGTGAGAGACTGTACATTGGTTCATTCAGGCTTTTATACATTTCTCCAGCCTGTTGTCCAACCCCTTCGCGGGTTAACCATTCCATGAATGTATTACTGGTCTAGGGTCTGTGCCAGGTCGACTTTAATATATTCATCAGTATGTGCATAGATCAGTTATGTTGATACAGGTAATACATTTACACACAGGTCAACAGAAGGACAAGGTCTCAGTTCACGACCCTAACAAGTGGCCTGTAGGCAAGTTATACATTAGCTGTACGGAGGTCAAGACGACCTAGATTCTATTCGGAATGGCATCGTCCACCATTTTGATGTACAGGGTGACTTTTACACAGAAAGAGAACCTAAAATGGCTGCTTGATTCAAGATGGCGGCCTATATCAATTTCTAAGGTCAAGACCTTGCCGTAGAGAGTTATTCGCGTACAGTTTTAAGCAACTTGGCGTAGGCCAATATACATACAATCGTTGAGGCATAATTTAATATCCACTTTGACAAACCCTCCTTTTGGCCTATGCCAAGTGCTAATACTACTTCTGATCTCCTTGCAAGTAACTCCATACGTCATCGTCCATACACCCTGAATCGCCGTCAGAGATATCTATGGCCATCAGGTCGTTCAAAAGATCTCTTTTAACACATACTCCTTGGAAGTTTTATCCGGGGCATATACTTTTTGTCCTATCGGACCTATCGCCTGAGCACAACATCCCCCTAGCATCGAACATATACTAGGCAGAAATTGGATACAACAACAAAGGAATAGCAGAACTCCCAAAATGATCAACAAAACTGAAAGTACCTTCCAACCGTAAGATCGCAAGAAATCCCAAAACCAAGCACTAAGATTCCAGTTCCCCTCGGGAACATGCACTTCTGAGCTAAGGATGTGCAGATTCTGAATTGCTTTGAAAATGGTTGGGGAGGAGTCTGGTACGAAAACACAGCAAGCGGACCCCACTCATTTACATACTCCACCAGGTTCAGCAAGAATGACACCTAATGCCATCCGATTCTGGAGTGCTACTAATCTTATCGCTTTCTGCTCTAATGTCATGTTATAGAGTATGGGCCTCATTATAACTCAGGCGGTCCGGAAATAACGGTGGCGGTAAACCCGCCACCACTGTTGTTTCCGGACCGCCTGATCCCGACTCCTGCAGGCGGGAGGTGATGTTTCCGCAAGGTCTGACCTGGCGGGTTTAACACCGCCCGCCTGCAGGCGGACGAGGAAACACCGGCAGCATTACGAGATGCTGCCGGTGTTTCCATGATCCCCATTCCCATCGAGTCCCACAGGACTCGATGGGAATGGGGATTAACACCATTCCCCCTCCGTGAATCCCGGAAAACCAGGGTTGTAATGCCCGGTAATTCTGGGAATCACAGAGGCGAAATGGTAAGACGAGTCCGGCGGTAACCAGGTGGTTTTACCGCCACGGTTACCGCCAGACTCGTAATGAGGCCTCTTATCTGTGGTCCGGTTGATGGTTCTCTCCAGTACTCTCGCTAGTCTCCTGATATCTTCGGAATTTGCTATCTGCCCCCAAAATGGCACACCTGATTTGGCTATATCTCTCATCACTTGCGCGGGGGTATCAGCATTCTCGTCCCGACGTGGACGAGCCTTTGAAACTTCCAAAGTGTTTGCTATGAATACCCCATGTAACAGGAACCCTAAATAAAAGGTTCCCTGCCAATCCCTGGGCAACCATGGAAATGCTACATTACCGCAAACGAAATAGACAGGTTCATCCACATACAAAGGTCTGTCTTCCCCAGTCAAATTTGCAACGTTGGCACAGCCTTTAAAATCTCCCATTGACCGGGTAACATTCCTCTATATGCAGAAAGAAACTCAATCGGAGCTGTGGTTAACAGAGTAAGAAGGAGGCACGGCATCCTTATTGCCTATGGGAGCCTTAAAGGAAACCAAAGTTTGGAAAGGACGAGATAGTCTATCAGAAGGCCTAATTGAAGCAAAGTTGAGTTTACTCCTATTCGCGAAAAGCGAGCATCCCAGGGGAGTCAGAACACGTTTTTCAAAATTATTCAAATTTGTTCTATCAAAATTCCCCGAGATGCTATCATTCCATCGGCCAAAGAACAGTGCTCTAAGAGAGGCATAACAAGCAGTCATCAAAGGTAAGGGATGAATATACCAACCTAGCCCCTTATCCCCATGTTGTGGTAAATGCGAGCAGACCCAACAATTGGTTTTGCTAAAAATGGCATGTGTTGAATTTATGATCAACATCATAGTATTATTGTGATACTTCTGTCTATGCTGAGAGTCCCTAGGTGACAGAGTATGCAAATGTACAAAAGGAGTAAAAACGGTAGGTGCAATTTCAGTTGCAAAAGAGGCTCTACAGGATAAATCTCCTCGACGTACCAGAATCCTAAAGCAGTTACTATAAAAACCCCAATTATTATCATCAAAACACAGCAATACGTTTTCGGGGCCCAGGCACGTTGTTCATTGTCCAAGTTGGTATCCCCGTTATTTACAAGTCCAATACGGGCAGTAGCGGTGGCAGGCATCGTAGTCTTCGGATGGAAACCCCAATGTTTGTTGCTGGCACCCCCCCGGTCGCGCGGCTTCTTAGTCCTTCCCCAACCCTAGCCAACAGAACCCTTTTTCTCAAATTTGGGCAAAAGCAAGCCCTTGATGATCCTTTCCTTTTTTTGAATGCACAGTCGAACCGTGCCGTAGGTCTATTTTCTCTGCCGAAGATTACATCTGGTGGTTCCCGGTACTGTTTGATCCGGAAATAAGGTAACGTCACTTCCTGAGGGAAGCAACGTATCAGAGGCAACGGAAGTTGCAGAATTCAGAGCAATGGTTTCCAGAAAGGACTTTTCCAAAGAGTGTGGAGACAAAATGGACAGTTCCCCAAGCCCCACGGGCTCAGAGAGATTCCCCGACTCAGTCACAGTGCTATTTGCTGCTTCAGGATCATCGATTGCAGCATTAGTGAGGGGTTCTGTTTCTTCTGTAACGTGCAGCGTTGGGTGAGGAAGTTTCTTGACATGCGTCGCATGTATCCAGTTCTTCTTTCCAGCCACCCGCACTGCCGTTTGGGTGACCAACAGGACCTGGAATGGTCCCCGCCAGCGAGGCGCGAGGCAAGAGGACCGCTCGTATGCTCTCACCAAGACCCAGCTTCCAGGCCGGATGTTGTGACCTGGGCCGTCGTAGCGTACAGGTAAAGCTGATCGTACCTGATGATAAATGAAATACAGATTTTTAGGCAACTGGTTACAGTAGTCTGAAAGCAATACATTCTCAACACTTCTCAGTGCTTTAGGTTTCGGAAGACCCCAAATAATGGCGGGCCTCCCCATCACCACCTCAAATGGAGAGAGCCCAGTCTTAGTTTGAGGGGTAGTGCGCATGGCTAGTAACATGATCGGTAAGGTGTTTGGCCATTTTAGTTTGGTACCGGCACACGTTTTAGCAAGTTTGTTCTTTAGGATACCGTTATGTCTCTCTACCAACCCGGCACTTTGAGGATGTCTAGCCGAATGCAATCGTTTATCAATATGTAGTGCCGTACATATCTGTAAAATTAGAGCAGCAACAAAATGTGGACCATTGTCCGACGAATGACTCTTGGCAACCCAAACCGCGGGAAGTACTCTTTTATCATAATTTTAGCAGTGGTCATGGCTGTAGCATCTTTGACAGGGAAACCCTCAACCCATTTACTAAAGGCACAAATGACCACAAGGACATATTTTAAGCTATTGCACCGCTCCATCTCAATAAAATCAAAATGAATCACTTCCAACGGGACAGAAGGAGGCCCAAAGCTACCCCTTGGAGTTACCGTCCCCTTCCCCACATTGTGCTGTAGGCAAATCATGCAATTTTGGACATAATGCTGAGCAATTTTCAAAATCTTATCATTTACCCAGACTTTCTCTAACATTTTCATCTGTTGAGCACACACATGTGTGGGACCGTGTGCCATAGTGACCATCATGACTATGTAGGCATTAGGAAGTAACCATTTCCCTTCAACTGTGTCCACCCAACACCCATCATCATCTAATTTCCCCAATATCTTTGTCCATTACATAGACATTCCTAGTTTCTCTTAGAGCATACATTTCTGTGTGAAGATCTGTGGCAGTTTGTCTGGCTATCTGATCAGCGAAAGCATTCCCTTTTCCTACATCATCTGTGATCTTGCGATGCGCTGCACATTTCATGATCACTAACTGACTAGGGAGCGCAAGCGCCGAAAGCAATTGTACTATCAGGGGGCCATGCTGAATCTTGGTCCCATGTGAAGTTAGAAACCCTCTCTCTGACCAAAGTCTCCCAAAGTTGTGAGCCACCCCAAAAGCATACTGACTGTCAGTATATATATTCACCGTTAGCCCTTCAGAAAGCTCACAAGCTCGGGTTAATGCTATACTCTCAGCGGCCTGCGCAGAGTTATGCGTAATTCTCTTGGTATCTACAACCGTACTTAATGTAGTGACTGCATAAGCAGCTGTGGATGTACCATCCGAAAGTTTGAAACAGGAGCCATCACAAAATAGCTCCCATTGCGCATTATCCAAAGGAGTGTCCTTAAGATCAATTCTGCCCTTCGTTTCTTGTTCAGTAGTATACAGGCAGTCATGTGACTCATCATCACCGCAAACAGTATTTTGCGGGAAAGGTAGGAGTTCAGCCGGATTAAGAACACAACACCTCCTAATTTGTATGTGGGGAACAAACAAAATCAATTCATATCTCGTCAATCGTGTGGAAGTGAGATGTTGCGTTTGAGTTTTGTTCAATAGAACATCTACAGAGTGAGGCACCATCAGGGTTAGATTATGGCCTAGAACCATTCCCTCACTGTTTTACAGACGCGGCAGCGACAGCTCGCAAACATCTTGGCAAAGCACATGCAACAGGATCAAGGGCGGAAGAGTAGTAACCGCACAGCCTATTCTTCCCTCCATGTTCCTGCGTTAATACAGCCAAAGCACATCCATCACATTCATGTACAAACAACACAAAGGCCTTGTAATTTGGTGTACCCAAAACCGGTGCAGAGCATAATGCAGTCTTGAGAAGCTCAAATGATTGTTGATGTTCCGATTTCCATGGCAATGACGAAGAAATACCCTTCTTTGTCAAAGCCAACATCGGTTTTATCACTAGTGAAAAGTTCGGGATCCATAACCTACAGTAAGAAGCCATACCTATTAAGGCTCTGACCTCCTTCTGTGTACTTGGGACAGACATGGCAGAAATGTGTTTTATTCTTTCAGGTGTTAATCTTCTTCCCTCCTTTGACAGGAGGTAGCCTAAATGGGTGACCCCCTGGCAACAATATTGAAACCTTTTAAGCAAAGCTTTGTGACCATGCTTAGCTAGATGGATGAGCAACAATACAGTGCCCTCTTTACAGGAGCTCTCAGAATCTGCTGCTAAAAGCAAGTCGTCAACGTACTGAAGCAGCTTACAAGTAGGGGGTAATTCAAGAGTATCAAGCTGTTCTTTCAAGGCCCTACTATAAATGCTAGGACTCTCGATGTAACCTTGAGGTGCACGAGTAAATGTGAACGAACGTCCCCCTAAGGTGAATGCGAAGAAATATCTACTGTCCCTGCACATAGGAATACTGAAGAAAGCATTCTTCAGGTCCACAACACTGAAGCAAGTAGCCGTAGCTGGAATCATAGTTAATATCGTCGTCACATCAGGCACAATTGGAAATTGTGGGCGACAACTCTATTGATGGCACGCAAATCAATTATAAAATGAAACGGAATAGCATTATCGCCTTTTTTGTACACGGGTAGGATCAGACTATTGCACAAACTTCCTGTAATCTCCTCAATCACCCCACGATGCACAAAATCGGAAACAATGCACTTCAAAGCTCGCTCACCTTCAACCGAGATCTTATACTGCGGGATACGTGGCAGCTTAATACCATGTTTCAACACTATTCTAACAGGCTCTGTAGAACACCGACATCATTGTTGTCAGCCGCCCACAAATACTCCAGGACATTACTGAATTCTGGTGGCAAAGGTCTAGTTAAAAATTGTGAAACAGAAAAGTTCTGTGGTGAAATCGTCAAACGCACTCCATCAGATGAACAATGAATTACCGCATTTAATTCCTTCAACAGATTCAACCCCAACAAATTCTCTCCACAATTCGAATTCAAAAGAAATGGACAGTGGTCCATAAAGGGACCCAAAGAAATAGGTACCGGCGAAGAAACCGGACAAATGACTGGTGTGCCAGAAAACCCTACGGAGACATTGGTTTGTCCTGACAGTGGAATGTTTGGAACCCAAGAATGATCAATGGAGCACTTCTGTGCTCCAGTGTCTATCAAGAACTGATGTTTCCTATTTCCCACTACCATTTCAACGTAGGGACCTTTCTGACAAACGGGAATAGGTGTATGTTCCAAACCCTGCTTCGGGCAATCCTAACGAAACAGAATATCATCAGAAGGAAGCTCCTCTGAGAGGTAAGCAGCAGACGGGTGATCGAATATGTTTCTAGTATCCACTCTAGAAGTCTGATTGTCCTGTGAAAAAGGTTGCTGAGGATCCTGTGAAAACTGACCTCTACGAGGGCCCCCCACCCCGGGGCATCCTCTGGGTCGTCTACCCATACTCCCAAATGTGTTATTCGACCTCTGTCGAAGGACGGGGCATTGTGCACGCCAATGACCCTCCTGGCGACAATAGGCACACTGGTTAATGTTCACAGGACCCAAGGGCACGTACCCTTGTGGAACATACTGACCTCTAATCTGCGAACTACCCCCTCTGGGGCCTCTAACAATTTGTTGTAACAATACTTCAGTCTTTAAGTCTCCTTTTCTCTTTTCTACTCTATCTTTTTCGTTATTGACACGGTTCTCGTAGTACTGAGCCATGTGCAGTAGTTCTGATTGGGATTGCGACCTGCCAAGCGCTCTCGGAAGACATAATCGGTGACTGGATGTCAGGCAGCAATCCACGCACAAATTTGTCCACAAATAACCTTTTCCCAGACTCTGTGCCTAAATCCTGTCCACTGAAGTCCGAGAATGCTTGTTCGAACCAATTAAAGAACTTGGTGGCACCTTCAGATTTTCCTTGGACACAGGCCGTAAGCTTGTCCCAAATAATTATTTTTTCAGGAATTATAGTTTTTAATTTCGCAATGATTCTGTCAGGCAAAGTGAGTATCACCTGAGGCGGTCTCTCACCAGCTGGCCTTTCCACCTCAAGCCTAGTTATATTAGCCCACGTATCTCCCAACCCAGGTGCATCATCTATTGTTCTAACCTGCTTCCACAAATCTACGGGCAGGAGTACACGGAATAAGAAGACAATATCGCCTAGGGTGAACAATGAGGAGTGCAAGACGGACTCTATCTCTTTATAGAATCCTGTCGGATTTTTCCTAATGTCGGGAATAGATTGCCTAATAGTGTTCACTTCTTGTCGCGAAAACGGGACGTGAACAAACTGTGATACATAATGTGCGGGTATGTCCACAGCAGCTGTTCCCACTGCAACATTAGCGGGAATCTCAACTTTTGGGACAAATGTCGGAGGTACCTCTCTCATAGGCAACTGAGATATGGGCAACTCTGAACGCTTACTAAGCAACAGAGCTAAGTCGAGTCGAGCGCTAAAGCAGTCGAAGAAGTGTCAAGTGAAAAAGCTCTCTTATAAATACCCAGTAACTCTGTGGGACAACTAACCTTCTTCCTCACACATTCATCCTGCAGGTACTCTACCATTACCTGAATCACCTTCCTCTGCATTTCTAGCGTATATGTGTCATATACCTCAGCCAGAGTTATCGATAAATCCGAAATCCATCTAATCGCATCTCTTGTACAAATTTGTGCCTCCTCAGATGCCCATTTACGACACGGAAGAAATCTTTTCTGTACATACATACTCTCTTCTTCGTCATCCGATTCCGTAACTTTTCCAAATCTCTCCTATACCCAAACAACCTCTCGACATGCTCATGTACTTTCTCCACAGTATCTCTTAATAGTGCTAAAGTATTCAGATCCCTCAGCGCTTTTGGGGGATCCACATTATTTAATTTACCCCACATTACGCATAAATGAATCCCTAAACCTTCAATAAAAACATTTTTCTCAGGAAAATTATCCATATTAGACAGTGTGGCAAAAACATTAGCTCGATCATCTCTCTCCATACAATGCTTAGCCCATGCAAACAAATCGCGCTTTTTATCCGTAGGGACAATATTACGAGTAACAACCTTCGACCCCGCACCCCGATCAACTATAGTCGATACAGAACCACTCGGGAGTGGAGGTGCAGGCAGATTCAATGGAGGTGTTATTACTGGTGCAATGGGAAGAGGTAGTAGAGTAGGCGGAGGAACAACAGCCGGAAGAATAGGAACAACAGGTTGAGCAGGGAGAGCAGGAATAACAGCAGGAAGAGGCAACGCAACAGGAAGAGGATCATACGGAGGTGGTGCAGAGGCACCAGGCCTTCGCTCATTTAACAATTTGTCGAGAAACTCGTCAGAAACATGAAGGTCTTAAGAAGGATAGATTTTCAGAATACCGAGTGAGAAAGCCCTATCCATATTCCTAACTGACTCAGACTGTTTGTCCTGATCATATAACAACGCCTTTTCAGCGTTCGTTTTATGACGGTGCGCATGTTTTTCCCTACTCTTAGGCTGCTGCAACGCTTCTTTTTTCCAATTCTGTAGAACATCAAATGCTGCAGGTCTGGCCTTTTTCTTTAACAAGACCGATTCTAAGTATTCAATACGAGGGATCTCAAAACTACCATTGATTGGCCACTGAAGTTCGGAGGCATGTCTGGTTTGTCTGTGCCAAATATCGTTAAATACTACACTTCCAATGCCATGTTTACATTACATAGTAAACACTGGTGACCCCTCCTGTGGTGCTGGATGGCTAAATTCCAAAGATTGTCGATCGCTGCGGAATAATGCCCTAAAGCAGCTAGACAATTTCCCAGGCATTTCTCAAAAACTTGGTGTTACCTGGTCAATAATTGTGTCTGCAGATACAATGCGCCAAATTCAAATTGTCAGGGTTAAATTAAGAGTTGGGTCACGACTCACCTAACCAAACCTAAGGAGTACCATACGGTTTATCAAAGAACTTACCTAACAAATTTTACCTTGTGTTTGGTGATTTCGGCAAATCTGCCCACCTCAAAATCGGATACTGCAGCACTGTAGAGGTGTCGCGTCTCGTTCAGTCGGGCCCGTAGTATCACACCGTCCGATCCCGGTCCAATAGCATGCGTCAACTTTCAATGGTCCGGCATCAATCTTAAGGGTCCCTATTCGGGCGGCAACTGTGAAAAGAGAAAAATAATATGAGGCCAGGAAACCCAAAGGAAACACACCAAACACCGGTTACAAAGGAACATACAAAGTACTTTATTTTAAGGTCAGGCAATGACGAAGTCAGTGACAAATCGAATAGCTATCGGCCCTCAATACAACACAATGAACTTCAACGGGGTTCGATGTATTCAGTGAGAGACTGTACATTGGGACATTCAGGCTTTTATACATTTCTCCAGCCTGTTGTCCAACCCCTTCGCAGGTTAACCATTCCATGAATGTATTACTGGTCTAGGGTCTCTGCCAGGTCGACTTTAATATATTCATCAGTATGTGCACAGATCAGTTCCGTTGATACAGGTTTTACACACAGGTCAACAGAAGGACAAGGTCTCAGTTCACGACCCTAACAAGTGGCCTGTAGGCAAGTTATACATTAGCTGTACGGAGGTCAAGACGACCTAGATTCTATTCGGAATGGCATCATCCACCATTTTGATGTACAGGGTGACTTTTACACAGCAAGAGAACCTAAAATGGCGGCTTAATTCAAGATGGCGGCCTACATCAATTTCTAAGGTCAAGACCTTGCTGTAGAGAGTTATTCGCGTACAGTTTTAAGCAACTTGGCGTAGGCCAATATACATACAATCGTATACAATAGGAGGCATAATTTAATATCCAGTTTGACACCGCCATAGTTGCTGTATTTCGTCGCATTCCCATAAGATGTGGAAGAAGGTTTCTTCCTCGCGCCTGCATCGTATGCATTGCGGGTCCGAGACCTTGCCCCACCGGATGAGTGCCACTCTCGGATAGTAAATACGATGTAGGATCTTGAGTTGGACCAGTCGGAGCCTCGATGAAATGGTCGCCTCAACAGGGTACATCAAGGCTTCCATCCAGTCTTCCGATTGTAGAGGGCCAACGTCTTGCTCCCACCTGGCCCTCAAGCTGACGAGCTCGGGTGTATCAAAGGATGTGATTGCGTTATACATGGTTGAAGTGACTTTTCTTTTTATTTGGTCCTGGACTATGTTACGCTCCAGCGGGGTACATTGTAGCGTGTCGCTGATGATCTGTTGATGGGCGTACAGTGCGTGTTTCAGTTGCGTATAATGGTATCCTTCCGAGGATGGGAGGGCGAATTCTGAACGCAGTGTTTCAAAGGGGACCAATTTCTCCTCTTTTATTACGTCTCCTACTTTGGTGATGTCACGTTGGGCCCAGACGGCCATTTCGGCAGCTTCTGTAACTCGGAGAGAAGACTGTTGTTCCACAATGGTTGGGGCAGCGTCAGTTTCGATTCCCAGCCTACATGCTGGTGTGCTTCCGCCCAGATTCGTGTGATGTGCGTTTCCATGGTAGGAGCTGATGTGCGGCCCATGCCACAGTATAGAAGTTCCAGGGGTGTTATGCTGCTATTGGTGTTAAACCTTCTGATATACGGCAGGTTCCTTTCCCCATGGAGCATGTCATTCACCACCACCATCTGGCTGGCCCAGTAGTAAGTTTGCAGCCTGGGCAGCCCGATCCCCCCCTCCCAGACAGACAGACAGATCTCTGAAGGGTGGAAAGAGCGATCCGCGGGGACCCTCCACTCCAAAGCAGTTTCCGGAGGATACAGTCTATTTTGAGGAATTCCTGGTGCGGGATATGCAGCGGTGCATTTTGCAGAACATACAAGAACTTGGGAAGGGCGATCATTTTGAATAGGGCAGCTCTGCCCATCAGTGTCAGTGGCAGGGAGCTCCAATGGTGGGTGTCCTCAGCGAATCTCGCCACGACTGGTTGTAGATTCAGAGCTGTGTAGTCTGTGAGGTGCTTCAAGATTTTCACCCCTAGGTATTTGAACTGATCAGTAACAAATTGGTAGGGGCAGTCTATGGGGCAAGTGGCAGCTACGCTTCCTATGGGAAATAGGATGGATTTTGACCAGTTCATGCGTAGGCCACTGAAGGCTCTGTATCTTTTCAGCATTTGGGTAACATTTTGCCAGGAGTTGCGTGGGTCTTTCAAGTAGATAAGCAAGTCATCCGCGTAGAGGGACACTCTATCCTCCCATGTTTCTGACCACCGTAAGCCCTCCCAGTGTGGGTTATTTCGTAAAAGGATGGCCAGTGGTTCAATGGCAAGTGCAAAAATCATGGCCGACAGGGGACAACCTTGCCTCATTCCTTTGCCCAACCTGAAAGGGTCTGATTGCCGTTGACCTTAGTTCTGGCTATTGGATCTTCGTATAGTAGTTGCACCCAGCCGACAAAGTTTGCGCCAAAACCCATGTGCCTCAGTATGTCCCAGATGGCCTCCCACCTCACCGAATCAAAAGCTTTTTCAAAGTCTATTGCCAACAAAGCCAGCGGACCCTGTATGCTGCCGGCTTTTTCTAGTGCTGAGTGCAACCTGTAGAGATTCATGTGTGTCGATCTCTCGGGCATGAAGCCGCATTGGTCAGGGTGGACCAGGGAGGGGTGACTTGTTGTAGTCGGTTTGCCAGGATCTTCGCAAGTATTTTGGTTTCGCTGTTTATAAATGAAATGGGCCTGTAAGAGCTGCAGTGTTCAGGGGGTTTGTCCGGTTTGGGTAGTAGTATTATTGTGGCTTCCCTAAGATCTGGGGAAAGGCTGCCCTGTTCTCTTGCATGTTGGAACATTTGCAGTAGGTGTGGAGCAATCACGTTGGTTCCCACTTTCCACCACAGCTCAATCGGGAAGCCGTTTCGACCTGGGGACTTGCCAGCTTGGAGGCCGGACATGGCATTCAACACCTCATCTTTCCAACAATTCTTGTTCTGTTATGCTCAAGGTGGGGAAGTCAATTTCCTCTATGATTGAGGTATTTGCAGGGGTGTTAGGTGACTTATACAGTTCAGCATTGTAATTGCAAAGCCCCTTGTGATGTCCTGATCTGCCACAAGTGGGGTTGTGCTCTCTGTCTGTAGCTGCTGGACATGGCTGTGTCCCTGCACCTTGCGTTCTAACCATGCTAGCATTTTCCCGGCTTTATCGCCCGTTTCATAAACTCTTGCACGCATTGTCAAGTGTGCATGTCTGGCATTATCCAGTGCAGTGTTCTGGAGCTGCTTTTGTGCCAGGAGCAGGGCCCGGCGTGTACTGGGTAATGTGCGCTTCCTCTGCTTGTTGCACCTGATCCGCTTCGTGTACCTTGAGTAGGTATTGTTTCCTCTGTGCGGTCGTCCATGAAATGAGTTCACCCCTCAGTACTGACTTGTACGCCTCCCATAGTGACATTGGGTCTGATGTGGACTCTGTGTTCAGCTCAAAGTATGTCTGCATTGTCTCTTGGAGCCTGACCACCAGGTCTGGATTGCCCAGGTAGTAATTATTCAGGCGCCAGCTGGGTGGGGGAGTCGGCCTGGATGTTGTGATTTGCATCATCAGTAGGGAATGGTCAGAGATGCCTCTGGGGAGTAGGCATGCTTCATGTGCCCTGTGTAGGTCAGTTGCTGGGAGAAAGAAGTAGTCCAATCTCGAGAGCGAGGCGTGAGCCCCCGAGTGGAAGGCGTATTCCCTGATATTAGGGTGGAGTCCTCTCCATACGTCACACAGGCCCATGTCGTTCGTGAACGTTGCAAGTTTGGTAGGCACGCTGGGGTTTCTATTTCGAAGGTGTGAGCAATCCCGGGATATGTCCATGACTTCGTTGAAGTCCCTCCTATTATCATGATGTTAGAGGTGTCTGCGGTAATCAGTGGGGAAATGTCGGCGAGTAGCGGTGACAACAAAGTGGGCGGTGCGTAAATCGCTAGTAGTGTGACAGAGTGCTCCCAGAGTGTGCCAGCCACATATACGTATCTTCCTCCAGTGTCTTGGGTTACTGTGTTCAGGTGGAAAGGGAGATTCTTGGTATCAGTACTATGACCCCCTTTGAGCCCATTGTGAAGCCTGCGTGGACTGCGAGTCTATAATTTGTGCGTCTGAATAGGGAGCATTCTGTGCCTGCAAGGTGTGTTTCGGACAGGAAAGCGATGTCCGGTGCGTGCCTGTTCAGGTATTGCCCCACCAATCGCTGTTTGATTGCATTGCCGAGGCCATTGATGTTCCAGGTCATAAATTTCAGTGTTCTGGTTGTGTTTGTATTACGTGATGCCATATCTATCCGTGGCTAATGGAGTGTGTGCTGCTGATGACGACGCCTGGTACCCAGCAACCGCGCGCCCCCGTGTTATAACCCTCTTATGTGATTTTAGTGTGTTATGTGCTAGACTGGTCCTTCCCCTAACTAAACTCAACAATCCCAACCCCACTCTCCCTATACTTCTCCCAACTAGAAGCATCGGTCGGCCGAACTTTAACACTACCGGCTGTCAACTGGACAGCTTACATAAGACATCGCAGCCTAAGGCTCAGGTGGTCCCCCTACAAACTATGACTGGGGGGGGTTGACATCTTTAGCGCTTAACTTGAAACTTACTAGACGAGGGGGGGGCTACAAAGCACGTGTGCGAGATGTTCCCGCAACCGCCACATTCAAGTGTGTGTTACCTTAAGATGGGTATTGCGGTATGTCGCATAAGGTCCCATATTACAGTTCGAGCTTACTGTTGAGTACCGGGGCACTGGATAGAGGTTTAGGTGTGGATCAGCCACCTATGTCTTCTGGTGGGTCTTGTGCTGGAGGCTGATGGGGCTCGCGCTGTTGGGCAGGCGGGGGCACGCGGTTCCTTCCCCCTCTGCCGCATGAAGACGACCAGTCGCCCTCTATATGCTGTTCAGCCCAGCGCCATGCTTCTTTGGGGTCATTGAACTGGACCGTGGTTCCCTTATGGTAGATCTTTAATTGCGCAGGAAAGAGCAGCCCATACTTCACTCCCATTGATTGTAGTTGCTTCTTGAGGTGGTCAAAGGATTGCCTTGCCCTCTGCACTTCCCTAGTGTAGTCAGGGGAAAAGGCGAACCTGGAACTATTAAAGGTAATCGTGCCCTTGGTGCGTGCATGTTGCAGTAATGCTTCTCGGTCCCTGAAGTTTAGAAACTTTGCAATTACTGTGCGCGGGGGAGCCCCAGGCGTTGGTCTGCCGGTGGGCACTCTGTGCGCTCGCTCTATAGAGAAGAACTTGGAGAATGAGTCCGGGTCGAACAGGTCAGCGAGCAGCTGCTCCAAGAACATTCCATGCAGGCGCCTTCTGCTTTCCCGGGGATACCAAGTATTTGCACATTATTGCGTCTAGATCTCCCCTCTCCATCTTCAATTCTATACTCCAGCACCTTGAGCTTGGATGTGACACTCTGGAGTTGTTGTCTCATGTTGTGAATCCCATCTTCTGTGTTCGAGATGCGTTGTTCGGCCTCTACCGTGCGTGCCATTAGCTTTTGGAGGTCATGTCTGAGGCGGGACACGTCCATGCTTATTCCGTCCATTTTCTGCTCCATGGACGTGCGGGTTTCCGCTATGGCAGTCATTAGGTCTTTGAGAGAGATCGTATTGTCTGTCTCCACCTCCTCCGAGGACAGGGAGCTTGTGGAGGAGGAATTGTGTATTGGTCCATGCTGCTTTGCGTGGGCAGTCTTCTAGATCTGTCTTTCCCCATGTCTCTTACAACGCCTAGTGGGTCTGGATTTTGTGCGGAAATCGCCGTGCAGCAACCGGACTGCAGACTAAGCTGTTGCCTCTGTGTTGCGTACTGGCCTGCTCCGGCATCGGGACTGGTCATGGATTGCCCGCCCAATCCGGCCCCAGTGAGTTCCACCACTTTGGTCCCGGGACCACGCACCATTGCTATCTGCGGGGTGGAGGAGCGTGTGATGGCCGCCTCACAGCCTGGCGAGTCTGCTTCGCGCCTTTACCCACTTCCCCCGGTGGATTGTTGGCCTGTTGCCCTGGCCGATGCAAGTGGTGGGGCTGCGGGACTGCTACTCATGTCTGCTCTCCATTGCTGCTCGCCTGTTTCTGAGATGTAGCTTCTTCTCGGGGTGCCCATGCCCTCGCCACAGGCGGTGCGGTTGTTGGTCTTGTGTAGTGCAGCTCTCCTGGAATCCACGATGCAGGCCTCAGGGCCCCGTGCTCTTGGCGGTGAGTGTGCTCCTGTGCTTAGGGCCCTTGCTGCGGGTGGCCTCCCGCAGTCCAGTGCCGTCCCAGCCCCGGTTACCCCCCACCAGCGGAGGAGCGTTGGATTCACAGCTTTCCGGTAGGCTGCAAGGCGGTGCACTGTTCTTGGGGGGTGCCGACGGTGTGCCTGCTGCTGTGCTCTGGTACTCTGCCCCGGCCAGCCCCCGGTGGGCACCTCTATTTCCGCTCGTCGCTGACCTTCCTGGCCTGTGGCTGAGCGAGTGCAGCCGGCTGCTCGCGTTCACTCATCCGCCAGCCCGCTCACTACGACGGCAGGCTCGCACCCCCCTTCCACCGGCGTGGGCCGCGTATCAAGGCCGTCTCAGGGTGTCTTCCCCAGCAGAGGTGCGCAGGATTGTAGTTCTTCCGACAGGCTGGTCAGTTGTTCCATACAAGTCGGAGCTTCGCCTGCCCTTGATGTCGACAGCGGGCAGGTGGCAAGCCGAGTCCCCCTGCCGTACAGCTCCGCTTCTCGGGCACAGAGTTAGTGCTCACCCCCGGCGGCCACCTTGAAGTCGGGCTGGTTGGCGCCGCTCGGATTTCCTCTCGCCCGTAGCTCTGTGATACAGCTGCGGTTTCAGCTGCTTTCCGGCTCACTTTCGCCCGGGGGGGGGTCCGACACCCGTCCAGAGTGTTTATGCCTCTATAGCATGCAGGAATCAGGCAATTTGATCAGGATGTGTATGGCGGTTGTGGGAGCCGGTGAGACTCACGTCTTTCCCATCGCACTGCTGGGCACGCCCCCCGCTATTGGGAAGATTTGATACCTGTTAGATTTTGGAAAGAGTTAGTTAAGTTCTTCTCAGTCTGTTCTCTGGAAATTATTCACTTGTTCCTAACTCAAGGCACCTCGACCTGATATCTAAAATTGGGTCTTATTACACCTTTACTATTTTTGACAACTACACCCATCTCAAGTCATTCAAAAGCCTCCCCTTTTTGGGTTGAATTCACAAAAATATTGTTATGAAACAGTTAAGTCATCACATAACTGAACACCATTTGTTTTGCCTGTTCCATAGTACAGAAAAATGTATACTGTTGTTACTAGATGATATTCTGAAAATTATTTATGATGGCAATGCTTGTTTACTTGTACTACTCGATATCTCGGTGGCATTTAATGCCATTAACCTCAAAGTTTTGCTTTCAATACTTAATGCCCGGTTTTTCCTTGAAGGAACAGTATTAAAACAGTTCCAGTCTTATTTGACCTCAACGTCACAATGTGTCACTGCGCAATCAAACAGATCTTCGCCAGTCGCCGTATTTTCGTATGGTTCAATCTTATCCCCTAATGTGTTTAGCCTGTATGTCGAACCTCTAGGAGATTGTCTCTAATTACTGCATTGCTATTAATTAGTAAACCGATGACACACAGCTGTGTCTTTGTGTGTCTTCAGCCAGTGATATCTGCAACCCAAAGAAATGTCTATCTAATGTCGAGAAATGGGCGGCACTCGCTAACCTTAAATTCAATTCACTTAAAACTGAATTGATCCTTTTTGCATCCCCAAGTCAAGGAGTTGACATGAAAATGTGTCTGGTCCTCTTAATGTTTGAGGTGTGTATTCCTTCTCTACTTCCAACTGCTAATTCCCTGGGGTTGTGGTTGCACTCTCTCAGAAAAACCACATTAAAAAAAAGCTATGGTAGCAATTTTTCAACTTTAACTACTTAGAAAGATCAAACCTTTTATCCCAGGAGTTTTATTTCACACAATTATGTAGGCATCAGCAATCGCACACTTTAATGGAGGGAACGTCATTTACTTGAGAGTTTCTAAAAGTTTTCTTTGACCCCTTAGGTCAACGTTGTATTCTGCAGATGGGTTGACTCTGGGTAAAAGGAAACTTGACTGTATTGTTCCAATTTCTACCGAATTTCACTGGCTCCCTTGTGAAGCATGCATTAAGTTTAAACGTGTGTACATTGCATATAAGGCTGTAGTGCTTCTTGAAGCTCCAAGTAAGTCAAATCGCTTAATTATGGCCAATGGTTTTTAAGCTTTCATAAGTAACTATGTTCTTCATCTTTCGATCCCTAAGGAGAGAAAGTCTCAAACATCTCTGCAGATATTTTCTGTTGCTTTTCTGCATCTGTTTTTTTTCGGATTGCCGCCTCCCTGCTTCCTTTTCATGAAGACATTAAAACATTTCTAATTTCAACCTATTTTTGGTAGCTCATAATGATCCATTCTTTTCTCTTTGGTTCTTCCTTGTGTTTTTGATCCGGACTCTGATGCTTATGTGTTAGGTTCACGCAATATAAAACTTAAACATAAACCAGAAAAAATAAATAAATCTAAAGCAGATGTTAGGAAACTTAGTTTCAGGGCAAATGGATCTCAGATTCGAGATTCTGTAATCAGTACAAAAATGAACCCCTCATATGCAATGGGAGCTCAATTACTCCACAGTTCTTCCCCGGATATGGTTTCCAAATTTACCACAAACCAACAGGTTATTTAGCAGCACTGTGAATATTTATCAATATTGCACAGCAACTGTTTATTACCTCAAATTATCAAGCATAATTTTTTTCTGGCTGCTTCGGTGGATCTACATCATTCTGCCAGTGAAACCACACCAGCTGCATGTTGCATGCTGGTTGTGGAATACCGGGTCCTCCTCAGTGTCAGATCAACCCTGCCTCGGACCTACCCCCAATGTTATGGCAGGTATTCTCCATGCTTGTCTAATAAAGATACAAGTTCAACACGGTATAAAGGAATGCACTTATCAGCTGTGAGAGTAACACTGTAAAAAGGGAGGGGGCTCATCCTGATATGTGTGAAATATAACCCATAATAAAAACGAATACATAAATACAGGGGCACAGGTAAGCATATTCAAACTTAGTGGTAGGACGAAACACATTAAATAGGCCTTAAAAGCTTGCTTTTGCAGAAAACGTGTGTTAGCCTTTTGGGTGCAGGAAAGGTTGCTGTTGCTGGTGACTTGGTGCAGAGTCTGCGATCCCAGGCCAATACTGAAAGTAGTGTACAATGGCAAAACAACCCATTCCTACCATTTCAACTGTTATTTTTCGAGGTCATACATTAGAGCTCACAGTTTCCGCCAGTAATGAATACATGACCATTTTATAATTCAAAAATCACTTGTAAAATACGATTTTCACTTGGAGCCGCTTCAAATTGCCCTGTATTACATTTTCTCTGGGAAAAAGTTAGAGTGTTCCTGATATGCAACATTTGTGTAGCAGTTCATCTGTGGTTCAAGGCTCTAACGGTGACCTGATGGTAAGTGCTTCTCATGTGAATGGAGATTAGGCGACAGGGCAGTTGATTAAACTTCCACTGGTCGTCTCAAATGTTTCAATGAACTAACTTTGTGCTGTGGGAATTGGGGGTGGAGTTTGACGTCACGTGTTGTAACTGAGGACGGTGTAGGAAGGTTTGTGTCCCAAATTCTGAATATGATGTATGCTTTTCTATAAGGGTTCAAAGTGTAAAAACCACTCAGCTTTGTTTGGGGAGTTTTTTTCATGTCGCTTAATCACGAATGCTAATTACTTTGCATTGTATAAAAGTTCTAGATTTAGGGGCGTTTCTTTCACAGCACCTTTCCATGCAGTTCTGTTCTGCGATTTGTTTGAAGATCGCTGTCCCAGCTGTGTTTGGGTCCTGAATAAAACTGTGTTACTTCTTGCACCGGTGTACACTCCTTTGTGACTACTTATTATTAATTTTCTGGTGAGTTTGGAGGTGACCTCTGACACACTTGATGCCCTTTCATCATATTTTCCACTGGCATCTAGGATTCCCCCTCACATGCAGTGCCTACCTCATACCACCCACTGGCATTATGATAAGCATTCCGTTCTCTCTCTGTCAGGTTTTGGCAAGAAAGCTTGTGCGCATATCTACAAGACTTAAAGTACTTTTTTAGACAGTGAACATTTGTGGCGTCTATAATGATAACCAAATCTCTAACTAAAGTGGCCGAATTACAGCATGGGCCTAAGCTGTCAGGCAGAGGAGGATAGAAAAGGGAATCCAGCGTATGTGACTTCACGGAGCACTCCTTCCAACTTTCCAGAAAGCTCATGTGCTTACCCACACAGACAATACATTCACATGCCATGGGACTTCAGAGCAGTTCCCCTGTCAAACTGGTACCCCAGAGATGCTGGGAAACCCTCCCATGAACGGATGTATTAAATATGAATCTATCTTCCATTAGCTGCCATTGACCAGTGCCGTTTCATCTGTGCACAAGAAAGGGAAAGGGCTTACAACCCCTTTTATATTTGATTCGCATGTAATGACTTCCCAGGGGAAAGGAAAGCCAGCAGTTGGTCCAGGGTATCAGGTGAGCAAGAGAGCCAATGCTGAGGGTGGGGAGTTGGGGGGTGGTTTAGAAAGTGGAACAGGATCAGAAATGGGTGGTTATTTGGGTAAGGTCAAGGGAGGAGAAGGCGGATCAAGAGAGCATGCGCAGGAAGGACAGTGTAGAAGATAATTGAGAACAATTGCTGAAGGAGTATGCAAGGTGAGGTATTGGTTGGTGGGAGAAAGTGATACTTTAGTTTGAATGTGTGTATAAAGGTGCATTAATGGGTCTAATAGAGGGAGAGTAGGGAGTGAATGAAAATGTGACTAGGGAATGAAAGGAGAGTGTCATGGAGAGGGGAGAGTAATAGTAGTAGCATAGATAGCAGAGAGTAGTAGCTACTATCACAAGTGATAAACCCAACATCATCTAATCAAGAGTTAAATACCAAATCACCTGACATCTTAGGTATACCTGAGAGTATGTATCCCTCCACTCAACCTGGGTCTATGATTGAAGATATTGATTGCGAAAGTACAGAGTTATTAAATCCTGGAATAGTAGCAGTACGGATAGGGGACCCAGTATTAGTTTAGTTTATTTCTTTGTAGAGCGCACCAAATCCGTAGACATCTGGGCGCTATGCTTACCAGTTACAAGATAAAATACCACATTATATTACATAAGAACAATTGCAAATATACAATTAAAATTGAGGACATTACATTACATATATACATAACATGTGATAGTCGCACTAGTGCAAATGGATTCAGGGCAATGTACAAGCGCAAAGCGCAAGTAGACACGACAACACAATGGAACACAATATGATAAATATGTAGTATAACTGTTTTGGTTAGAGTGTCTTATTCTGACTGAGCACGAGGTCGTGGTTATGTGACAGGGCTTAATTTGAGGAGGGAGATAGAAAGAATAGTAGAGAGTAATTTTGGGAGCAGATAGAATAGAGAGGAACTTCGGAGGGGAAGAAGAGGGAGCTTGAGGGAGTGAGAGGAGAGATGGTGGTTGGATTAGTAGGGAGGGAAGAGAATAGGAAGAGGGAAGGGAGAGAAAGAGAGCTTGAGAGAGGAGTATAAGGGCTAGGAAGTAAATAACCAAATGAGGCCTGAGTGTGCGGCAGGCACCAATCACAACATTATATTGCATAGAATGAGTTTAAACAGTGAACTGTGCCAAGTTACAGACAATACATCAAAACAGTTGAACTGAATTAAAAATACATTTCAACTGTTTTGATGTATTGTCTGTAACTTGGCACAGTTCACTGGTTAAACTCATTCTGTTTTCTACTGAGGGTTCAAGGTCTAAGCACCCTCAAACTAACAGTTGAACGCTGCCGTTGTTACAACCCTACTAGTAGGCATTAGCGCTGGTGTTACTAGTGGCCTTTTTGACCGCCCCCCTTTTCTGTTATATTGCATAGGGGAACTTAGGTCAGGGAGCACCAAGGTTATTCCCATAGGGGGTTCAAGAGAGATGTTGTTTGTATTTAAGCTATCACAAACCGACATACAGCTTCTTAGATAGTAGGGGTTACCGATCTCTAGTTTCCATTCCATGTTTGAGGGTCACCAGGGATAGGGAAGGAACAGCCTGAAATAGACTAGGGAGGCGAGGCTGAAATGTCTTTGACAGTCGGTGCATACTTGAGGCCATCTGTGACATGGTCCTCTGTCAAACATGTTTAAAAGATGTCAAATTTCTTTTCTCATATCATCTTCCATAGCATTCCAAGAAACAATGTTTTGTTTCCCCTTCTTTTGTTTATTCTGCATTGCATACTTGTACAATACCTTCTTCATTGATACTGTTGTTGATGTCATTCACAAGAATTAAACATCATCCCCCATTGTCTACTGCAGTACAGTTTTCCCCCATTGACATGCCTGCCAAAGGCCCAATTTCTCTGACTTCCCTGAAAAGATATTAAGGCAATCGTGTTTGTGCACATTTAGATATTGTGCGCAGCTGGAAGTAACTGAATGTAACTGTTAACTGCAGAGAACGTCGTTGGAAATGTTTGTATTTCTGCAAGGATTCCTTTATGCTGGCTGGGCTGACTTGATGTGGAGCTGACATCAAAGAAGGAGGACGTCCCTCGCGGCAACACGGATGTTGCCTGACCTTAAAAACTAGTTGGATTGGAGCTGACACTCCGGCCCCTCCCCCCGCCTTCCTGCCGACAGCTACTTCTACCCAGAGTGCAGGTGACCTGCATGCACACCTGGAAGTAGCTGAAAGTAACTGTTAACTGCAGAGAACGTCGTTGGAAACATTCGTATTTCTGCAAGGATTCCTTTATGCTGGCTGGGCTGACTTGATGTGGATCTGACATCAAAGAATAAGGACGTCCCTCGCGGCAACACGGATGTTGCCTGAGCTTAAAGTAACTGTACTTTTTGTGAGTCAGTACGAGCGTTCTGACTTGACTCTGCAAAGGCAGAGCCACTTCATTGGAGCGTTATCTTTTGAATCATAGCTCTGTACACACCCACAGGCTGACATCCCTCCTCTCTCTTATCCCCTAGAACCAGTTGGATTGGAGCTGAAACTCCGGCCCCTCCCTCCGCCTTCCTGCCGACAGCTACTTCTACCTAGAGTGCAGCACACCTGCGCGCGCACCTGGAAGTAACTGAAAGTAACTGTTAACTGTTTACTCGGTACGGTGGTCGGTAGGTACTATAGCCCTAATTTTTTTAAACTGTTTTACGTTTGATAGTTTCCCTTATTAAACGAGTTTAAATATTATCTGCTTACTGTCTAGCAAGTTTTTAAGTAGCAAGAAGCAATGGAACTACGTTCCACTAAAAATCCCCAGGAGAAATGGTATGACCCAATCCACCACAAAATGAAGCAGGCAAATATTGGTCTGCACAGTAATATGCTAGAACCTAGAACTAATCTAGCATGTGAAAGAAAGATAATTTCACAAGCTGGGCTGCTGACTGAATGCAAATCAGCTAAAATGACAACATTTTTTAACAACATTGAGCAACCTAAAGTGATTGATGTTCCTATCCCATCGATAACTGCTAAAGAATTTGAATGTAGCACTCTGGAAATCATGAATGAGCTAACAGCTGCATTTCCCTATATCAGTAGTAAACTACTATCACAAGTGATAAACCCAACATCATCTAATCAAGAGTTAAATACCAAATCACCTGACATCTTAGGTATACCTGAGAGTATGTATCCCTCCACTCAACCTGGGTCTATGATTGAAGATATTGATTGCGAAAGTACAGAGTTATTAAATACTGGAATACGGTTCGAAATAGACCCTAGCTATGGCTTGATTGTTATTGGCCAAACATGTTTGGCCATTAACAATAAAACAATAGAAAAACAACGGGAAAGCCCCAAAGACAAGGAAATTAATGATAGTAAAATAGAAATCTTAGATGAGACAAGTTTTATTAATATGAATACAGAAGAACTATTTCAAGCACTTGAAAATGTATTAGTCACGTTAGTTGAAAAATGTGACTCTATTGAAAGCAAATTGGCGATATACACTTTATTATTGTTTGATATTAGTACAAGAAAGCAATGTAAGGTACGTGAGCAAAGTACGAACACTACTGTTGAAAACATAGAAACAGTAGTGAATGTTGATATTGATAGCCAAGATTTGACCAAAACGAACATGTCTGATGAATCTTACAATGAGTACAATGTTAATGAATATAGTGTTTTAAAAAAGAAAAGAAGAGGAAGTAAGGAGAAATGTGAATATCAAGGCACTAAAAGACAAGGTAAAAAGATGACTAAATGTAAGAAAAGAAGCTATGGACAAGTAGTCATGTATGGCACCACTAAGAATAAGCAGGCCAATAATGGCTGTATAGTTGTGAACGATGAAAGAACAGAAATACATCAATATGAATTAGAAGATTCTGAGAATAAACAGAAGAATACAAAGATTGAACCAAAAGCAATATCAATATATAAAGAAGCCAACTTTGTTTGCGAACATAAAGTAGCTATACATGAATATAATGGGAAATCTACCACTAATGACAAAATTAAAAAAGCTAAAAAAGTCAATGATAGTGATATTAGAGAATTTTGTATCAATCCGCCTAGGATACAACAGAATAAGGTGGAAATTGAGATGGTAGGTGTACCCAAGAAGGTGGGAATTAAGATGAATAATAAACAAAAACAAAAACAAAAGAAAGTAGAAACAATGGATGAAATCATCACAGATGTCCATAAACTATACGAAAATGTAATAGGTACTCAGGGGGAAGATGGAAGAACGAAAAATACGAAAAAGACAAGTTCTGATAAGAAAAAGGTAGCAAATAAGGGTAAATCTCAGCAATCTAAAGAAGTGGCTGATGAACGAGATGAGTCTAGTGAAATGATGCGGGTACTGCAAATCGAAAAAATTGACATAGCTGAGTTTGTTGTCCTTAATAGAAAACAAATATTGGCACTATGTTCTTCCATTGTCCCCCTCCGGATGATAGTGTCGGATGATTTTAAGATAGTTGAACAGTTGGTGAGCTCTAACAGAATTGTGACTAATGTGTGGTGTGGGGAATGGTCAATTCACAAATTTATTTTGAGCCAAGGTAAATTGTTTGAGAAATTAGGTTATACCTGTATTGAAAGCTATACGCCAAAAGTAAAATATGAAGCAATGACTAGTAAACAGAAATATACGAGGAATATCCATGAGAACAAAGTAAATAATGCAAATTCTATAATGCATAAAATGACTAGTGAAGAATCAGCTACTAGACCAATTGACAAAACTATACCTGATGGATATTGGCAGTGCCTCCCAGTAGCATTTAAATGTCACTTTGATATGTGTCCCTGATGAAAATGAAATTATACTTTCTTGGAACACTCTGGGAAATGCACATTACACAGATGATGATGGGCTCTTAGATAACATAAATATGTTTAGAATTATCGCATTACAAGAGACATGGATTGTCAAAGACTGCGAACTGGATGGACGTAGTAATTTTACATGCAATGCCACGCAAGGCCCCAGAGGACGACCCAAGGGAGGTCTCATGATCTCGATTAAAGCCATGGAGTGAAATAAAACATAAAGAATCCACAAGTATGGTATTAATAGTAACATTATCTTGTACCCCCTTGGCTAATCATACAATGGTAATAGTCAACATATACAATCCACCTGGTGGGAAATATGATAAAGAGAATATAACTACAATCTCTAAAATTCTGGAAGAACTTGGCAATAAGGTCCCCATTATGATAGTTGGTGACCTAAACACAAAACTTAATTGGGAATCTGAGATCATAATCGAACAAGGTAAATTTGAGCCCTTTGTTAAACAAAATAAATCCAGAGAAAGTAAAGCATGGATACCCTTATTTAATAAATACCATTTGACTGTGCTAAATGGGAATACTCCTGGAGACTCCATGAAAAATGTGACTCGGATCTGTGGGAGTATGAGTACTCTCGACTATATGATTGTGAATGGAGGTGCCCAGGAGCTGGTATGCGATATGGCTGTCGGATGCAGAGAGGAAAGTGATCAAATGCCTCTAAACCTGCTATTAACAGAGAAAATAAAAAATAGAAGTATATATCAGCTAAATGGTGAGATTGGAGTAAATATAGCAGGAAATCGTATAAAATGGAACCCAACAAATACTCAAAAAGGCAGTGAAGTGGCCATCCAACTCCTGGACACTTTGATACTAAATCATGAACGTGCTCCTATGGATTCGTTGAGGAAGATTCTAGATGATTTTGAGAAGATAACCAATGACATTAAAGCTAAAGTCATGGTTAAATGTAAATATAGGTCACTAAACGAAAAATGGAATTTGACCCATCGTAAGAAATTTGACAATGATATCCATTTAAGAAAAAAACTGCTAAGATCAAATTTCGAATATGTAGTAATAAGAATGAAATAGGTGGAAGTGAAAAGATACGTGACCTTAAAAGTAAGTATAAGAGGTGGTAAAAATCCCATCTGAAAAAGAATCAAGATTGGATTTGGCTTACACTGGCAAATGCAGCAAAAAATAAAAATGATCGAGAAATGTGGGACATTATTAATGATAAAAAAGAAAAAACTCTTCCGGTTAACTGTATTGCTGAGAGCGGTTGGATTGCACATGTTAAAAAAAATGGGGTAAGAAGACAGATGAGATACCAAGCAATAACAAAGATGTGATGAGCTGGAATGGAACATATTCTGTAGCCTCTCTGACATTATTGATAAAATCACTGAATAACTCTAGAGCTGCAGGGCCTGACAGTACATGTAATGCTCTCTTGAATCAATCCCCAGAACGATGGGCCGAAGTCCTATACATCCAGTATCAGTGGATTAGAAAATTTGGAAAGGTCCCAGAGTCTTGGAAAAAGAGCATCATCCTTCCAATCTATAAGAAAGGCGCATACAAAGATCCGGCAAACTATAGAATGTTAGCCTTGCTTGACATCCCTGCTAAAATCTTTGCGAAAATACTATTACTTGAGCTAAATAAATGGATCTCCAATTGTGAGATCTTACCACCGAATCAATCTGGTTTTAGAGCTAAATCCTCCACTTCGCATAATCTAACTATATTATTATTTAGCGCACTGGAATATTCATGGAAGACACGTAGCCTGTCTACGTTGCACATATAGATTTTTCAGCGGCCTTTGATACGGTCTCTCGAGCTAAATTATGGGTCAAACTAGAAAAATGGGGAATCCCCTATGGCTTTCTCTACATGATACAATTATTATATCAGGATACCTCTGTAAGAGTGTGTTTAGATCTTGAAGGGAAGTTGTCAGCAGATATACCCACAACACACAGTGTTAAACAAGGTTGCACTTTAGCAGCAACGTTTCTTCAATCTATTTCTGGCTGAGTTCCTAAGAGAAGTAATACAAGGCCAAATGAATGACAGTAAATTGGGATTACTGAAGCTTTGATGGCTGGGCTATGCCGATGATCTCCTGTTGTTAGATTATACCCCTAAAGGACTCCAAGCAAAACTAAATGAACTTGAAAGATTTGCTAAAGTGAATGATTTAGTTATTAATATTGACAAAACTATAATTATGAAGTTCACATGCAACAGTGAGAAGAGTAACAAAAATCCAATATGGCAGATAGATAAGAGAAGGATTGAACTTGTAAGCAAATATAAATACCTAGGTATTATCATTGATAAACTCAAATGGAAAAAACATTGGATGGAAACTAAAAGAAAGTGTATGATTGCTACTATTGCTTTAAATAAATGTATCGGCTGCCAAGGAAATGTATCCATAAGTACTGTGCTGAAACTCTATTCTGCAAAAATTGCTTCTGTCATGGTCTACGGTGCACAAATATGGGGATGTTATTTTGAAAATGAGTTCGAGAAATTTGAAGCAAAGGTTTTAAAAATGTTATTGAGGATGCCAAAAAATGTGTCATATGAATATCTACTCCTAGAATGTGAAGTAAACAGTGTCTACAGTCGTATTCAAGTAATGACTGCCATGTTATATACTAAATTGTCAAGACTTAATAATGATACTTTTGCTGTGAAGTTAATGGTGCAATTCAGAGATGGAGAGAATAATATTAACTTTTGAACATTATATAAATGGAGAGAGGTGTATCAGAAATGGACAGAAGATGATATTTTTAGTTGGTTATTATTGAGTATTTCACAGTTAAAAAATAAATTGAAAAAAAAGATATATGAATGAGATCATGACCAAAGGGTAGTCAATCTGGCGACTAAAGCAAATAGTGGGTAGGTATTTTCTTGAGCATTTAATAACAAGAGAGAGTAAACCTTTTTACCAAAATGCGTACCCAGATAGTAATACGATTAGATGGTACCTGAAGTTTAAGTTTAACGTATGCAATGTAATGACTATACTTGTAGCTAAAATTGGCACCCCTAAAAATTTTATATACTGTAGATTGTGTGGGATAAATTCATTATAAACTCCCTACCATATAGTATGTGAGTGTGAAAGTTTGACCTGGTTGCGTCATCTCCATCTTTTGCAATATAACAATAAATATGAATGTAATGGTTTAGACATGTGGCAAAGACTATCAACTGATGGTTTATCAATGTCAAGTTTATTCAGCTAAAACATTCCATTGTATTTGAATTACATAAATAATGAGAATAATCACTTATATGTTTTGTAAGAAAAAACCAAACAGGTTTTAATTTGTAGTCAAAAATAAGTTCACAAATAGATTTTGAACCTAAAAAGAGACAAGATAGCTGTCAACAAAATGATAGGCAATGGTAGTCCATGTGTACAATTGAGTAATGGCTGACGTGTTTCGGGAAGACTATCCCTTCTTCTTGAGCCAAGCAGGTTATAACTGTGAAAAATAAATGAATGGAGAATGTTTCAGTCCTTTCAACTCCAATCACGTTGAATTCATGTACATATAACCGTTTTGTCCAAGTATGTTAAGATCTTACATAGCATAGATGAATAAATAAGCAAAAGTCAAACAACCATTCTTTTTGTCCAGTTTATAAGATCATAGAGACTGTTAATCTAATTTACCCTGATTCTGGGGGCTGCCAACGAGGCCAGTGTGCAACGGGGTGCTCATTACCAGTCCCAAGAGTGGAGTAATCCAGTGTAAAGTGTGCTTACAAGATGAATTACATCCATATTGCCTAATGGGAATACCTTGAGTATGAAGTGGATGAGAACTGTGTTGTCCCCGAGAAAGGTTGAGAAAAGATGTGTTCCAAATCTACACACATCAATTTAAGTAAGGGCTGCTATCCTGAATGCTGAGCGCCTAAAATACAAAATGAGAAATATGGCAATAACCCGCGTTGTAAAAGTACCTGCAATATGATACATATTACCAGCTTGCAAACAATGTCTATTTAAATCTAGATGCTAATCATAAGATTCTGCATAAAGCTTAGGTCAATATGTATTAATGCCTGGGTACAGGAGGTACAAAGGCAAAGTCAAAATGTACTTATACTAATCGATGACTAAAAGATTACAAGAAATAATGGCTTACCGCCCAGGTCAGTGGATCTGGAGGTCTAAAAAAGTTGTATCCTGCGTCCTTAACGAATGACCTGGAATATCAGGAACAGAAAGGGATTCGGTCTTCTGTAGAAAGCACAAATCAAAAAAGATGCTGGTTAAATTAAGTTGCTAACAAGTAAGCTCTGTAGTTTATGGTGACTCTGAATAGATGCTGACATCCAGATAGAGAGTAATTATGCTCTCCTGCTTACCTCAGTGGTGTGAATCGGACGATCCATGTCAGACAAATAAATCATAACCATATAGATTTATAATTTCAAATCAGATATATTTAGCATCAACATTGTTAATAGTCTTTAACTCATACACTTTTACACAAGTTTATAATTCATTTAAAACAAATTCGAATAATGAAAACTGTTCACATTCACAGTGTTACACAGCAACCCAAATAGATTAATGTGTTTCCAGAAATTGTAATTAACAAGCAACTCCTAAATAAAATTTCATATCATGTCACGATATCTGGACCATGAGTCTGGTTAATGATGACTGTCTAATCATACTCCTCTGGTCTTAGTTCTATGCGTTTCGGGCCAGTTGCTCTTCTTCAGGTATTAGATATCGTTGATTTGCTACAATTTGAAATTAAATTGTATCAGTATTTTTTAAATAATCACTCTAATTGTTGTAAAAATAAAAGACATAAGAATTTATCAAAGTTCCATAGACTAACCTGTGTCTTCTACAATCATCAATTGGATGTTTCTGCTGTTGTATGTCGGGTGCCTTGTTGGCCACCCTAGAAACACATCAAAATAGTAGAATTATGTTTTAACCTCAGGGTTTCTTGTTTGACACTGATGTATTGACTGTACCTAATGGCGGACCTGAGGCGGGACATCACGCTGAATAAGCGCGGTGTCCCGCACAATAAACAGGTCCTCCACGGTGCAGTAGTAAAATACGGTTGTACACAAATCATCACTCTTAACATGGAGCTCACCTCTAAATGAATGTAGAGCCCTTGAGGATACGTTCAATTGGCCGGGTACTCTGTAGGTTTTAACTGTAAAAGAAATATATACATGCTTCTGTCACTTTGCTGGGCCATGTAATTCTAAATTAATTAAGTATTCCAGAGTCAAATTTAAACATACCTATAAGGTATTTCTGTCGGATACCTTCTGAGTTAGCGAAATTATAGGTGAACGAAGGCCCAGGTTATTATCTGCCCAAGGCTTTATACCTTTCACCACCAATGATTTCGGTCCCTGTTTAAAGAGCAAAGGTACATGTCGCTAATCTACTTAACATTCATGTCTCCCAATCCCAATTGTTTTTACCAAGAGATATAACACCCACATAGCTTTTACCTGTAGTTAACCACGCCGTTGTTTCAATTCGCGAGCCCGCGGTTGTTCAACGTTTCCGCGATTCTCGCAACATGTTTGCTCTAGCTGATACGTATTTGTCGCACACTCGTGTGTACATAGCAATCCATCTGCCTACAAAGTGACGGTAAGCCTTTCTTCTTCCCTTTACCCGGAAACGAACACGACACAAAGTCATTCGTTCTGGGTTACTGTCTGAAGACTAGACCTTTAACTATATTTATCCTGAGCTACTTGCTCGACGCCATCTTAGAGGGAAACATGGCGGCTATGATTTTAAGGCAAATACATCACTAAATTCCTATAATTGCCATGGGTTAAACTACGGTAATATCAATTTTTAGGATATCTTAAGTAGCCATCTTATAGTACCTTTCTCTTCAGGAACTACTTTCTCTCATGCAGCTAGACATCATAGACCCTAAATACGTGTGTTACCTAACTTTATATTTGCTCTTGCTGTTAGAAGGTTAGGCAGCCGTCATCAGATTGAATAATCCATATATCATTTAGCGTTATATAATCTGCCCAAAACAAACATTTTAATGATTTTTAAACCACATTTCTAACATTTTAATTTATATATTATATGCATTTTTCAAAAAACAGAAGAAGTCATAAAGTCGTTATTCTTCAATCACAGTTGTTTCTTACCACCTCAGATGTAGTTCAATTTAAAGGCCCATTTCTTATCCATATTTTAAAAACAATGATACATTACAACCAGATCGTCAAAGAAATAAATCCTCAGACAATATCAAGTGCAGATGCAAATTCCCCATGATTTCCAAGATTTTCACAATCCTTCTAATGTCATATGTCACAATAAATCAGACCAAGAGGAAAAAACAAAAAAACAAACAGTGTCCTCAGTTATAAGGAACACTGTCCCAAGTTATAGAAAACAGTATAAATCCCATTCAAGATTCATTCCCCTGGGATACATCGAATCCAACCGCTCAATCCAATATGTCTCTCTTTGTTGTAGGAGTCTCTGAAGGTTACCTTCTCGTCTAGGTAACACTACGTGTTCAAGAATGACAAACTGCAATTGGGCTAATGAGTGTTTAAGGTCTTTAAAATGTTGTGCAACAGGGGATCTCACTGAGCCTGTCCTCACATTGGATTTATGTTCCACCCATCTTTGTTTGGCCTTTCTGCCCGTAAGGGCCACATAATACAATCTGCATGGGCCTCTTATCCCATATATAACACTCTTTGTGTCACATGTTGTGGTGTGTCTGAGGAAAATGTTATTACCCTTATGTGGGTGATGTATATAATTGCCTCTGATTATATTATTGCAACAATTACAGTTGTTACAGGGTAATGTCCCCTTAAAAAGTTTCGATTTTACTTTTTGATGTCCAAAGTCAGATTTTGTTACATGGTCCTTAATTGATTTGCTTTTGCTGTATGCAAACATGGGTGTTGTCGGGAAAAGTTCCCCTAATTTTGGATCCATAGATAGAATTTCCCAGTACTTTTTGATAATCTTCTTAATTTGTTGACTTTGTTGTGAATATGTGGTTACAAATACCAACTTCTCCTCCTCAGTTTTTCTGTTTGTCTGCAGGGTGTCGATTGTAGACATCCCTTTTACTTTTGTAAGGTCCTGTTGAATACGTATCGGATCATATCCCCTCATGAGGAACTTTTTAGTAAGGTCCTTCGCCTTCTTATCAAATTCATCTTCTTTGGATACTATCTGTCTGTATCTCAATAATTAACTAAGCGGTATACTTTCCACTGTTTTTCTCGGATGGAAGCTTGATCCCAAAAGTAAGCTGTTCCTGTCAGTTTGTTTTTTGTAAACTGTTGTTGCCAACCTGTTTCCCTCAAGATACACCAAGACATCCAAGAACTCAAGTGATGTAGTGCTGGTCTTGTAAGTGAACTTAATCCTCAATGCCAATATATATAGTATGATCACAGAAATTACATTGATTGACAATGCAAAGTAATCATAGGTAAATAATTGTAGACAGTGGGCCGGTTAACATATCCCGGACTGTTGATGACTTAACAATTGTTCCACTGTAAGAGTTGTTGTATAACTTCCACTTTGTACCTTGTAGGGCCATGGTTCTATTGATAAAAGTAAGATTCCCCCCACTGAGGAGAAGGAAAAGAGAGTGTGGAAGGAGAATAAATGTATATGAACTATTCAGGGATCAAATAAAGCACCTCAAAGAGAACTCCTCATTCAGACCATGTGGGTTTAATGTATCAAGTAGGTGTATCCAGAACTTTTTCCTGTGGGAGAGGATAGATTGATAGTCTCCACCTCTATATGGTTTCTTAACTAGCTCCAAAATCTGGAATTTATCCTGGGCTATTGTATGTTGGTGTACAGTGAAGTGTCTAGCCAGTGGGGACTTTGTGTTCTTGCATCGGATGTTAGATTTGTGTTCAGTTAGTCTTTCTTTCACTGTTCTTGTAGTCTGGCCCACATATAATTTACTGCATGGGCATTTAATTGCATAAATGGCCCCTGTTGACATGCAGGTAGCGTAATCACGTAATTTATACTTCTTGCCAGTTTGGGGATGTGTTACATTTTCGCCCTTCGTGTTTCTTTATTTTTGATCTAAGGCGTGAGTAGTTGTTCTCTGCTCACACTTGATGATCTCACCATAGCTTCCTCTAAAATGGATTGTGGGTAGCCTCTCTTTGAAAATGTGTCCAATAATTTGGTACATTCAACATCCAGTCCCGCTGGATCAGAAACAATCCTTTTCAATCTCAGGATTTGACTGTAGGGTAGACTACCCAACATGGATTTAGGATAAAAACTGGAAAAATGTAATAGATTATTGACGTCGGTAGGTTTGTGATAGACATTGGTGGTGATACAGTTGTTACTAATCTCCAAGCAAACGTCTAGGAAATGCAGAGATGGTGTTCCTACCTCCATTGTGAACTTGATAGTCTGATGTACTGAGTTCAAAAAGTTGAGAAAGGCAGTCAGTTCCTCCATGGTGCCACAAATTAATATTTTGTTTGACCAGTGAGCATTTTCCAATACATGTGTGTGTTCAAATTTGTACATAAATGTGTTAGCGTACACTTGGGCCATGGCTGACCCCATAGAGATTCCCGTGATTTGGAGATAGAAATTCTCTTGGAATCTGAAATAATTATTGTTCAGTATTAAGCTTAGAAGCTTCATGATCAATTGGGGGTCTCCTCTCATTGCTTGTGAGTTCAACAACAGCCAATCAACTGCTTGAATGCCTTCCTCATGTGGGATGGATGTGTACCGACTGCACACATCCATACTGAACAGTATGCAGTCTGAACCCAGTCCTCGAATCTCCTGAATGCAGTTTAAAAAGTCTGTAGTATCCTTAAGGTAAGTTGGAATGTCCTGGATGAGAGGTTGGAGTAAGCGGTCAATATATATAGACAGTGGATCGAAGATGCTGTTGGTGCCAGCTACAATGGGTCTAAGTGTGTTTTTTATGGATCTTTGGCAGTCCATAGAACACTGGTGTAATGGGATGCTGAGGTAAGCAGGAGCGCATAATTACTTTCTATCTGGATGTCAGCATCTATACAGAGTCACTGTTAACTACAGAGCTTACTTGTTAGCAACTTAATTTAACCAGCATCTTTTTTGATTTGTGCTTTCCACAGAATACTGAATCCCTTTCTGTGCAAACAATGCCTGATATTCCAGGTCATTCGTTAAGGACGCAGGCTACATCTTTTTTAGACCTCCAGATCCACTGGCGGTAATCCATTATTTCTTGTAATCATTTAGTCATCGATTAGTATAAGTACATTTTGACTCTGCCTTTGTACCTTCTATACCCTGGCATTAATACATATTAGTATAAATCCGCCGGCGGTAAAAGTGCAAAAATTCCCAAATGGGCTAAATGGGGAATGGGGATTAACATTACCGCCAAACTCGTGATCTGGCGCTATTAGCGGCGGGGAGTTCGGCGGTAGGGCTAATACCACAAAGTCGTGATCAGGCCCTAAATCTCTCAAAGTCCGCTGTGCCAGCCCTCATAGTGCCTGAGATACATCCTTCCTACAGGTGACTGAATGTATTTCATGTGTTATCACAGGAATCCATTCTTGCTATTTTCTTTCTTAATTCCATTGTAATTGTGGGTCATTAATCCACCTGAAAATGCCCAGAATTTAACAGGTGAACTGCTGTGTTTTCTGCCTGGGACAATGGGCAGACTCTATGGTTTTTAGATGTCAAATGTAGTGTTTTGTTCCAGGGACAATACCCACAATAAATCGGTTGTCACACAGCTAATTTGCTTTACAATAGTGACTACAGAGTAATTCTGCACAGTAATGCTTCTGAGCTGATCGAAACCCACAATCCTAAATGTGTATTTTGTCCCCGCAACATTTACCCCAGAGGTCGCCCCCTGTGCAGATCTTTCAGAATACAGCCAGTCGGAACATGTTCTTACAGTCACATTGTAGTATTTACTGGAAACAAGGCTAAGGCAAACACAATGAGTGTTCTTACATGGCCATGCTGGCCTACATTGTTGCAGCCAGTGTGGACATGTGTTCTTACTGTGTCATGCCATTCTGTACTAGCAAGGTTAACAGGAGTATGTTCTTATATGGTGATACTGGCATTTATTGGAACATTCTGCACTAACATATATGGGCTCTGCCAGCATGAACATGTTTTTTCACTGGCTTATATTGTGGGCAAAGGGAAGTGTCTTGTAAAATGCTTCTCTGCACTGTTTGTAATTTCCTTCTATTGGATTTTATCATGTGTTATTCAAAAATACAGTGGCATACTGTGTACCTTTTCATGCAATTTTTCCCAGAAAGTGTGCTGTAAAATAGTTCGGGCTCTGGGTCTACGCTTGGATTCGCCCACTCACTTGTGGGAAACATTTATGCCTCTCCATTTAAAACATTCTCCATTTAAAACATTCACCTGCCGTCATTACTATTTTGTACCTCCGGCATTTTTGTTCCAGATAGTAAAACTCAAACTAGTCACTTGTTTGGCGGCAGAAACACTGTTTTCTGTATTGATTTGGGGATGGTGTAGGCACGGATTGAGCAGATGTTGGAAAGGTGGTGCAACATTATAATATGATTGTGGCGTTTTGGGAATGGCCTTTATGTATGTACTGATAGGGTGGAGAGCTTGTTAATCATTGTGTTTTCACTGCCTTGGGCTATCTATTGTTAGTTACTTTTTTCTATAGTTTGAATGATGTTTTTTTCACAAATCAGCCTTCATATAACTGACAGAAGAGCTCAGAAACGGATCCGACTACAATACACTGGGCCCTTCAGAGCAACTGTCTCTTTCTGCAGGTATGCAGCATCCCGCAATGAGGACCACCAGGGGAGAAGTCCTGAAAAAAATAATCACCAACAGAATCAAACGTTTTATGGTGGGCTCTGGCAAAAGCCTATGCCATGCCTACACAAAAGCCCAAACTGTGGGCTTTTCCAGTGCGTGTTTACTTTTGACATGATGTATTAAAAGACATGTGTCTCGTATTATGATGAAAATAATTCAAATAAATGTCAAATAAAAAAGATGTGTCTCGAAGCAACCTTCATGAGACCGATGTGCATATTCGATCAAAAAGCTAAACGACACACAACAACCATATAGTTAATATTGAAATCTTAGTGTTTCCAAAGCTGGATCTGCATAATGACAGAAAGGCATGAATAAACAAAAATGTCGTTAATACAAGTGAATGATAGTACCATGCAGCCCAGTGTGCTGCATGTTAGAAATAATTGTAGCCCATTTACCCACCAGCTACGTCTTGGCTTTCTGGCAACCCAATTTGGACATGGGCTAGAGATTCTCTCCCCAAATCTATATATGGCCTGTAGTTTTGTCACTCTTCCACCCATTCAGAAGCTTCTTTCTGGACCAAGTTGTAAAGGCTGCTACACCTTTTCTCTCCTTTTAGAACATTCTCCATTTTCATTTTTCCAGAGTCTTTGCCAGTAGGTTATGTCTATATTTTCCAATATGCCTCTGTCTCTCTCTTCACCCACTTCTATTCTTTGGTCATCCCCTCTTTGATGTTCTTCCTTCCGACTCCCCACTTTTGTCTCTTTCTCCTGATGTTTCAACTCTTCCCTGCTCATTTTCCATCACTTCACTTTGACCTCCCTCATCTCCTTCTAATCTACACTCTCTCCCTCACCTCTGTCCTCTCCTGCCACTCTCCTTCGCGTCTACCCCTGCTTGCCATGCTATATGCTCTTGGATCATCTCCTAACAACCACAACCCCCCTGTGTTCCTAGCTTTTATACGTTAGGTAATTGGAATCATAGGCAGACGGCCAGTGACAGATGTGCGTTCAATAGGAGTGATTAGTTCAGATTGGGTAGGATCAGGGGCTGGCTACAGTATGCACCCATGTCAATATTGTGGGCCATCATGCTACTCCATGCACTTAGGCCATGAAAAAGCATATCATGACCTTCTCTGTTCACCCGACTGCCACATAGTGCAGCACAGAGGGTCACAGTTTTTTCAATGTTCCCTCTGTATCCTCAAGCTTCCTCCTAAGAAAGGCCCCAAGCATCATCCTCTCCAGGAGCTGTGCTCTGTGGTAGCTCACCTTTAAGTGTTTGATTGTTTCTCAACCTGACTTGTATAAAAGCTAACCAATTGACAACAGAGTTCTCACATTATGGTTTTGTGAGTGAACATCTTCTGTTCCCAATGGTTTTCCTATCCAAAATGCAGATCATGTCATGGGGCAGACCATAGAGCGTATTTCGGGACACAGCATAACAGTCATGACAGCCATAACAAATGAGGTTAGGTATGGGTTGGATGCATTGGGATATCTCTGGTTTACCACGCCTCTGCTATCCCATTATTTAGTTCATCTGTAGCTTATCTCTGCTCAGTGTATGTGTAGCAATGAAGATATTCTTGAATCCTGAAATGATGTAATATTCTTGAATCCTTTGTATAATTTTTTTGATTACCTCATTCTGTTTGCTTTTAGAATTCATGCACACAAAGTGCAGCCATCGTGGATGGGAACAAATCGATGGTAGTAGCTTTACCGGGATTTTCACAATCAAAAAGTCAAATGCAGGAAGGGATTTAAGAAAAAACAACATGTGAACATTTCTTATTTTAAACCTTTTTCTAGTTACCTACAATGTTTGTTATAATGGGTCTGATTGACAAAGTGTTTTTCAATGGGAAAATCCCATTGAAAAAATGCTTTGTGACTCAGGCTAGATGATTTTTTATGTTTTCAGTGCAAGGTGTTTTTTTTTTTTGGTACAGATCACAGTGTGTATAACTTTCACCAATGTTTATTTTTTTCTGAGCCGGGCAGGAAATGCATTATCTTTGGGACTATGCACTTTGATAATTTTGCAATTGTCCATTGGTAGATCATTCAAATATTACAAGTCAAAATACAAACATGTATTTATATGACAATGGTAAACGTTTTTCAGTTGTCATTTTCAAACTATTATCTGATTGAAGATAGTGTTAATAACCAGAATGTGCTATTACTGAGCATTACATAAATAGTTTTGAAGTTCTTGCTAATGTTACATATTCAGCGTATGTGTGACTCATATTTAATCTGGTTTTCCTCTGATAACATTTACCAGTGATCTTCGTGGTGTTCAGTCAATAAACTAGTGTTCAAAAGCACAAATCCCTTGGCAGGACAAAGTGCTTCCCCATACAGAGAAGCCCCATACAGAGAAGCCCCGTACACTTCTTGCAGTCCCCAAACAGCCCTTTGCATCCTCCCATGTCTGTTTTCTCTTTTGTGCCTTCAAAATCTGGAACTCTCTATGATCATTCAATCTTCTCCTTCGCTTCACATTTTTTGATGTTTGTTACACAGTTGATGGTCGTGCAGAGTATGGGCTATCCCTCTGTCCCCAAATATCAAACTGACATCCACAGTAATACCTGTCAGAATGAATGTTAGGGCCAAAGATGGTAGTCCGTGGAGTCAGGACGCAGGAACAACCGGAAGAACCCCTGGAGCGCTGTAAGGGAAGGTATATGGTTATGTAATGTTACAGAATGCAGTATCTGAGTATAAACACCCGAACCACTGAAATACCTGTGAGTGTTGGAGCGTGGACCCAGGGAGGTTCTAAGGACAACAGGTCCGGGTGAAGCTTGATAAAGTCCTGGCAGGCAACCCCCTAAGGCAGGACCGAGGTCCAAAACAAATAAGGGCTAGACACAAGGCAGTCCGTAGGGCAGCGTGGAGGTCGGCAACAGATGATCAAAGTTCCAAGGCAAGTAAGGGCAAGACACGAGGCAGTCCGTTATGGGAAAACAGTTCGGCAGCCAAATATATCCAAAGTTCCAAAGTTGACAGGGTTTAGACGAAGAATAATCCGTAGTACAAAAGCCGTGGTCCAAAGTGAAAAAAAGTCCTGAACGAAGCGCGAGCGACATGTGATCCCACAAGAACAGCTGTGAAGCAAGGCTGTCAGTAACTGGACTCCTTTTATCCGACGTAGGGAAACACGTGACAACGGTCACGTGACGCAAGTTACCAAAGCGTTGCAGTATTGCTAGGCAACTAGTCACGTGATCCGCGCCGTGTTGTGTCGGACAGTCCTCCGTGAACAGTGTGATCGTTTGTGATGAAGGAGCCTCCAATTAACTTGCCACAAACGTGAAGGGCGATAAACTCCAGTGTTGTCAAGCGTGCCATGTCGTGCCCTACAGTGTGGAACCTGTTGAGGCAGTAAGGTACCTCTGTTGGGATGTGTGGATTTGAGTGCTGCTTGAGAGGAGGACATAGAGGGGCGTGTCTTTTGTGCGGGGGGCGGTGTGACATGTTGCCTAAAAGGTCAGTTACTCTTGTCTCTTACCTCTGTTTAGCTGCCTCGTGATTATTTACCTTATTTGGCCCTCATTTTTGTATCCTTTTTTGTAGTTAATATACAGCATTTTGGCAATTTATAAACCCCCATAAAATGCATAACACAAAAAGATTTCTACGACTTTCCATTGACAGAAAGATTCCTAAGACTTTTCTTTCAAAATACGTCTTTTCTACTGAACCGGCAAATATTTGCAATTGCCACACAATACAACATTCTCAGTAACAGAATCAAATAAGTACAATTTTTATTCTCAAATAAAGCCTATTTTAATATTGTATATCTCCTTCAATCAAACCCTATAAATCATCTACCATACCTCATCTAAAGTATATTCTCTCAATTGCGGTGCAACCCCTTCCTCGGCCATTGACCACAAAAGACTGTTTCCAAAACAGTTTTGGATGCAAGCAAGTACTTGGTAAACTGGTGGTAAAACTCTTTTTTTTATCAAACTTAAAAGTATGGATTTATTTATTTATTGTGGATTTGTTAGGCGTGTTTCAAAGTGCCCACATGGCAACAGGTGTTCAGTGCAAATTTAGGTTTTAGAATAAAGTAGTTACTAAAATGGCCCCTTTACAAGCCCATTTACAAAATCATTTTTGAAGTTAACCGAAAGGAGGAACTGTGCCCTGATTATAAGGTGTTGGAAAGTTGGAAATAAGTGAAGACAAGGGATTAAGTTTTGATATAGGATGCGGCCTTCTAATAAGATTGAAACTTAAGGTTAACAGCTGATATGGAGCAGAGTGATGTACATCTTTACGATGCCTAGGGAAACTTATAGTATCAATAAGGGTATGAACTAAGGAATTAATAGTTTTCTTTTACTATTTTCTATTTTCTATAAAAATAACAAACCTTATGTCAGACTGAATTTAGGTAATTGGATTTCGACTCTTTGTAAATCATTGAGTCCAATCTACCTATTATGGTACACCTGAAAGCATGGCAGTTGTCTATCATTGAATTGTGGAAATTTTAATTCATGAAACAAAAAACATTTACAATATAGAAATGTGACATTCATATTATTTATAATGTATATTGTGACCATGAGAAACCGTGTTGGATGAAAAATATTGAGTCAAATATCATACTAATCGAAATTGCCTGTTCCAATCATAAGATCATCTTTCATATCATGTAATATCAACTGAACGGTGAACATTGTGAAGTTTTAATGCAAAATGTCATATGGCCCTGATGAAGGTTGATGGAAGAATAACTACCAGGGTAGGACAAAACTAGTAGGTCACTTAGATAAAAAGTTCCTCTTATAAAAGCATTTTTATTACTTCTTTTCATTTATTAAGTGTGGATAAATCAAAGGATATATTCTGTGTAATTGTATTTTATCCAGTACATGCATTTGCGTGCATTTATATAATTATGTATCTAATTTTTTTAAGTATTGTTTGGATTTATGTACGTGATGGTTACTTTGCATTAAATTTAGTAGTGTTTGTGTGGTCCTTCTAAGCACTACCTTTTTGACAGTCTTGAGGATTGGACAGCTATACAACAAAACCTAGAGAATGTATTTGATGCATTTACAGTTTATTTTGTTTTGAATAATACATTTATGGAAAGGTTAAGGAACATGAAAATAATTTTAAAAAATAATGAATTGTTAGACAAACTAGAGTCACCTGGAAATTGCGAGGCAATAAAACATTCTTTTGGAGAAAGTTATTTCAGAAATGTTAATATGCATAGGAAATATTGTTGTATATTTAACTTATTAACCCTGGTTCCTGTGAGGGGTGTACACAAATTGTGGGAGTTAAGCAATATCACTTTAGATGAATCCTGAAAGTAAACCACAAAACTTTATTAATTAAATGTAGCCTCAACAACTAGAGTCACATTGCCCAAGCCTCCAATGCATTTTGCAGGAGGAGATTATATCGGTATCCAGTCATTTTATTGCAAACAAAACCGAGTGGTACATAAGAGAGCGGACAATAACACTGAAAAGATTAAATAAATATATAATGGGTAGTGGTAAGTAGTTATAATGGGTCAGGGTGGCTTTGAAAGGGTAGAAAAAAGAGGGTTTTGGGGGGCCCAAATAAAAAATGTAAAATAATTTAGTGTATGTCAATGTTTTGTCCGCTCTGTTATGTCCCACTCTGTTTTTGTGGTCGGTTATATCACATATAACCGATTATATTCAGCGACTTTAACAGAGTGCCTTGTCTTTAGTGGCCATAGAAAAGAATTGTTGTGGAGAACATTCTTATATTTGCTGGTAGTCAAAAGAACATGATATTCCATTTCTGTAACTGAGTGTGCTGTGTTTTAGAAGTGACAACACATATTAGATTCCGATAAAAAGTCTTACATTTCTTGGTGAGCAGGAGGAGATGATATTGAGCGTCTGTAACTGTGTGGGTTGTCTTTTAGTAGACACATCAAATATTAGTTTCAGAGAAACTGTCTCATACGTATTTGTTTGTAAGAGGAGCTTATTTTTGGGGGCTGTAAATGGCTATGCAATTGTTCATTGGCAAGACCAAATACTAGTCAGTAGTGACAAAGAAACAATCTTATAATTTTTGGTAGGCTGGAGGAGATAATATTCAGTGGCTGTAACCATGTTCCATTTTGTGTCCGTACAAAATTTCATTTTCACATCAAAACCCTTAGAATTATTGGTTGGCATGAGGAGATAATATTCAGTGACTGAAAGTGAGTTACCTATCTTTTAGTGGCCAGACCAAATACTAGTTATTATTTGCAGATACAAAGTTCTTCAATTCTTTTTAAGCAGCAGGAGATTATACCCATTGTCTGTAACTTAGCATGTTGTCTTTTAGTGGGCATGTCAAATATCATATGCATAGAAAAGGTATTTCAGTTATTAGTATGCAGTAGGGTTTATATTCAGTGGCTGTAAATGCGGCTGTTGTTCGATAGTGGCCATGCAAAATACGAGTTGCAGAGCAAAATCCTCAGACTTCTTTGTATAAAGGATGCAATACATATATAGTGGCGGTGCATGATTGCTCCATAGTTTAATGCCCAGATCAAATACTAATTAGTAGAGGCAAATACAAATTCTTATAATTATTGGTACACATAGAGGAGATTGTATTCAGTGTCTGTAACTAAGTATATTGTATTTTATTGACCTGACCAAATACTAAATGCAGGAGAAAACTCTTACAATTGTTAGTAGGCAAAGGAAATTATATTTTGTCTCTGTAACATAAAATTATGGAACGCCCCCCGACTCAAAACCTCAAAACACTTTTATTCATAGCTGACCTTACACGATAGACCCTTGCCCTTCTGCTCGTAACACTTAGCGCTACCCTAGCCACCACCAGGACACTCCCCAAGCACATACAGTATGAACCATCGAAAATGTTGCATGAACTATCGAAAATATTAACATCTGTTGTTCTCAAGTCACTTTATACACCCTTGAATGTGTAATTGTTTTCTTCATCCTACTGAAAAACGTATGTACTTGAAACTCTTGAAAACTTGTAACCATCCTCTTGATGTAAATGCACCTACTTGAACGTTCTAAAAGTGTAACCACCCATTTAAGTCGCAGCGCCAAGATGCCTTTGGGTTTAGCCTGCTTTGCAAATGCACAAATAAAATAAATAAAACTGGGTGTGTTGCAGAGAAAAGTCTAATGAATCTTTGTAGGTTGTAGGATATTATATTCAGTTACTCTAAGGGAAGGCACCCTCTTTTAGTAGTAGGGGGGATTATATTAAGCCGTTGAAATTGAATGTGTGGACTTTTAGTGGCATGGAAAGTATAGTAACAGGGCAAAGCTCATACAGATTTTGTGCTGGAGAAGGGTCCCTAGAAGCTGGTCTGCCTGCAATATGAGTCAGGCTATGCCTATGTTCCATGTGTTTGTGCATTGCAATGGCCCCCAGGTATAACCTTTCTTTTTAATGCCCTGCATCACTTTTGTGTTAAAGAGGTTGCACATAACAGTGCCATCCAAAGTTTTCACTGTTTTCCCCTTCAGCAAACTAAAGTTCTATGAGGCCCATTTGTTAGGTGGGCACTGTCTGGGTCTGGATGCCCCCTGTCTTGTCTGACACCTGACATGGGTTACCTAAAGCTGCCTTGACCTCTTTGAAACAGTAGGCACACGGGACATTTACTTAGCTTTCTCTCCTCCTGAGAAACCTTGTGATAACCTCTTTTTTCTCCACTTGTCACTCCGTCTCCTGCTGCAACTCTATCTGCATTCTCTACTCATCAGGCTATGGGCAGGCCATCACCTCTTCTGCAGCCTCACCCATTTCCTCTTTTTTGACACAAACTGTTTCAAATTGAATTGCAGCTCCAATGGCATGTCCCTGCATTAAATAGAATTATTGCCTGACAGTACTCCCTATCAGATCCAACTCCCCCATCTCTCCCTTTGTCATATCCTCCTTTTGCAGTGACAAACCTTCAGATGCTATCAGCCCTGTCTAATGGATCTCCTCCATGAGGCAGTGGCAAACCCTCTTTCAGCCCTGCTTCCTCACCACTTCCTGAGCCATCCCACAATGACCCTCCCACCTCAGCCAATACTGTCTCTGTCTCTGGCATCTAGCATCTACAGGCCCTGCAGCCACAAGAGGCATACCGTGATTCTCCAGTTCAACCAACTGGCCATCGATATTCTCCTGCTATGAGAAGTCAACTTCCTCTTCCTCCACCCCATACCCTGCTCCCTGTCATAATTTCTATTCTGTTCTTTTTAGGAAGGACTCAAACCCATTAACAACATAGGAAAGTGACTGGTGTGTGCAAGCAAGTGGGTTCACAAAGGATTCTAAGAAGTACAGAAGAAGGTTAAAAATGGGAAAGCTCAAAAGGTTTCTCAGGCAAGCAGAGCTATAAAAGGAAAAAGTTGTATTCTATTTTTGTTTGAGGGTTAAATGCAAGGTAAGGGACACCCCCGTGGAAAACATGATTCAAACATTAGGGCAAACACACAGCCAATAAAATGGATGAAGGTGGATATGCCTTTAAGAAAAGGATATTTTCAATTGAACACCTCAGTCGAGATCCAACAAATTGGAACAGACAAACAAATCCGAATCTCAGAAGTGCATCATTAGCCCAGTAAAATTGCAAAGATTCCTATGCCTGCTCAACGTTTGTAAGATGTCCTATAGTGTACAAACAAATCTTTTGAAGAAGAAACTATCTCAAGCATCTGAAAGTCATTGCGAGATGCCGGGCCAGGTGTCTGACCAGAAAACCAACCCATGACAACAGCAAGTCCCACAATTATGAAGTTAAACAGCAATCTATTTTCCATGGTAATAGATTGCATATGCCACCCAACATCTACAGGAGCTTGGGAACGTTCTTAGTATAACTGTGAACATTTTCTGATTTCAGTAAAAATATTATCAACAAATATATATTTTTGGTCAGTAGAAGAGCAGATGGATAGAATTTGCAGTGTTTTTTGACATCTGGTACACTGGTCTTTATCATGGAGTATAGCGCAAGCACATATCTTCTGATTAAAAAGCAGATTCAAGGTGTATGAGTCACATGCTGTGGGATGCATTGACCCACTAGGCTCTGCCCTGCGACATCACTGTGTGCTGCTTTCACCAGAACCAACAAAATGGCCGCAAAAAACCCTATGCGCGCTAAACCCCTGAGAGATGTGCAGTGAAACCGGAAAAGTTGGCTGCCAATCTACTTTGCCTGTGTCAGTGGGGAACAGGAGACCACGCTGCCAAAACCTGTCATTGGGCTGCCCACAGAGGGAAATTGGAAACTACAGAAAAGTCAGTGCTTTATTGCGTGGAAAACCAAAGGTGCTCTGAAATCCTTTTTTTCCTTGGCTGCTGAAATTGCAAAATCATGGCTCCCAAACATCAGAAAAGATCCAATATCCTTGCTGGGTGTTAACCATCACCTTAATTAAGGAATCCACTTAAGAACACAATGTCAGGAAAAGCAGAATCCATCAGAGAATATCCACATTTAAAACTGTGCTTGGCTGTGGAAATCCATCAGAATATGGGCGCAGTATCGCCGCCTGCGTACATGAAAGCTGTCATGTAATTACACTGTCGACTTCAAAAATACCCAGATAAGAGACAGCGCCAAATATACTTTTTGGAAAAGTAGTATTTATTGCATGTAGCCCTATGTATGACACGTGTTTCGGCTAATCTCTTAGCCTTTCTCAAATACAGGCTTTGTGCTGTATATTTTCAAAACATAGTATTTGTTGCGTTCGTGATTAACTGGGTTCAATCCCTGAACAGATATCTTGCAGCGCCTTTGCGCTCAGCTACATTCTGTATTACACTGGCAGTTTAAACTTGTACAGTAAAATCAAATGGTTGAAATGAAGTGACTTGCTATCAAAAGCAATATAGGTTGCTACTAGTTAATTTCTATGTTTAAAAAGACTGGAATTGGAGATATGTTTGCCTGTTTTAAAAATTGGAACTTTAATTTCAACAAAGAACAATGTAACAATTTACTTTAAAGTAACCTGATTCAGCAAAACTTCAAGGAAGCTTCCCCACTGGGAAACACACCGCACTTCTGCTTCCCACGAAAAGGACAGGAAATCCTATTTAGGTGTTAATGAAGGGGGGAGGAGATTTTGCTCTGCTGCTCTGGGGAGAGACAAAAGGCTTCCTGGACTGAAAGGGTATGCAAATTCAAGTGTCAACAGAAGCTCCTGCCAGAGGAAGAGAGGCAGAGATTTCTCTGGACCACCAAAACTTTGGGGGCGGGACAGACAGATATGTGTATCCTTAATCCACAAGAAAGTATATTTTTGAAAAGGACTGACAGAGGACTGTGCAAAATTGTAAATATTTGTAAAATATAGTGTTGTTAACATGAAAATCCTGGTCATGTTTTGAAACTACTCAGAACTCTGTGCTATGTTCAGGGACATGACTACAGAAATTGTGGTTTTGTAGCAATTGTGATGATGTTAGAAACATGAAACTTCACAGGATTATGCCCAGATGTCATGCGCATATATGTATAAAAATGTGGACAAATCTGACATTGGGTACCCGACCAAAAGTGCGAAAAACAGTCAAATCTGAACCAAAGGTTTCACCAAGACGGGACTCGGATGAATACTTGCTCCACTAAATCTGTGATGTCAATATTTTATTGCCAGCAAGTTGGTAAAATTGTAAATATGCTTTATATGAAAAACAGATTTACGGTGCAGAAACAAAGGAGAGGTTCTCCCTGGATTGTAAAATACAGCATCGTCATGACACCAGATTTCCTTCTCCAATCAGGGGAAAGGAAAGACACTAACCAATAGAATTCCTAGAGGGTGTGCCTGGTATAATTCAGCCTACCCACCCCTTTAGGGAATACATAAATAGAGACAGTTTAGGACATATAAAAACACACATTCACCCATCAACTGATTGCTGGCGGAGCTCATTGCAAGTGAAATCCATATCCAAGACTCCAGAACTTTGAAAGCAGAAAGGGCCATTTCCAAAGCTGAACCCTTCTCAGATTGGCTTTTTAAAATCCTGAAACCAGATTTTACCCCAGCCCTCCAAGGGGCACCAAAAAGAACAGTCTGGCTGTGCTGTTTCTGGTTTCTTGCTAAGAATTCTTGCTAGAATCCAGAGATCCAAACCAGTAGAGCAGAGCTGTAACCAGATAGCTGCAACCCAGAACTAACCCGTCAGATCCAGTCCAGAGTGCTGTGCAATGTACAGAGTGCCATGCTGTGTGCAGAACCCCAGCGCCCTGAGTCCAGTCCAGTGGTCTAGCAGAATTCCAGTCCAGAAATTTTTGACTAGATCCCTGATGGGCCCATTCCAAACAGTAGTAGTGAGTATCTATAGAATAGAGTTGTCCCTAGCAAGCATCTTATCCATAAGTAATCCTATCCAAACCCTTCTAGTATATCCAAAACTGCATTGTAGAAAATCTTTTGACTTACCTGAATCTTTCCCCCATCTCTATAGTCCTTTGGCAATAGTAGTGTTAAAATCATCTTTGCGCTAATATATTTTCTGAAGAAAGGCAAGCGTCTTGGTGGGCAGAAACCATCCAGAGATGTCGCTGGACTGGTGGCTGTGCTGTCGTGTAGCTTGTGGCTTCATAAACTCCCCAGTGTAAGTAAATATTGTTTGTAATATTCAAAAGCGCATCTTTCTTTTGCAAATTTTGACCCTTTCTGAAAAAAACAACCACTACAAAAACCTTCATAACTTCCGTACCGTGCATGCTAGAAATGAAATTTAAGTGTCAAATTGAAGCTACCCGCATTCCAACTCCTTCTAGTTTTTCTGCAATCGCGCTTCCCGCGCACGGACAAGTTTGCCGCAAATTTTTCATTTGGCTCAATTTCTTCATGTGTAAAACAGCTGTTCTTTGCATCCGACCTCAGAATTAAGTGTTCAATCTGCTAGTTATTCAATCATCATTGCTAGTGTTTATCTGAAACTATACAAAGCAGCTCTCACTAGTTTGAATCCAATTTAGGGAATGAAATCCATTTTTCAGTGTTGTTAACCATTAATTTAAAGCCACATTCAAAACCATTTTGACAAGTTGCAATCGTTTCTGTTTTCTCTGTGTTTGCTGGGGAAAGTGGGATTGATACTGTATTTGTTGAGTGTGTATTCCTGAAACCTGTTTTCTCTCCTTCCATCTCTTTATACTGCATATTGCGGGGATTGAGTAGTGTGCAGAGGGAAAGAATAATCACATTACAATGTGATTGAACCCACACAAAGTATTATTCAATGCTGCATTATTTTTCCTATCATCACTCCTTCTGATTAAAGAGATTTGTTGTGACATCACCACATTGGTGATCCTTGTATAAATATTAATAGTGTGATATATATATACTGTTCAAATCCATAAATAAATCTTTTAACTTTGCAAAACAACCTGCTTCCTGGTTCAGTGCGACCGGGGGGGATTCAAAGAGAGGGGCGTGATATAAGGGTACATCATTCAGAAATAAAATAACTTATAGACAAAAATATATAATTTAGGGTTTCAATTGTGCATCCCATGCTAGGCATTGACTTAGGTGAAATGCCGGGTTGAAATCACTTACAAGATTGGGGGCTCGTTTCCGGGATTTCTGAATTAGATATACCACTTGTGACATTCTAATACAGTGTGCTAACTGACGGGTACACAAACTCTGTTTGGCTACCATGCTGTGTTACACTGTGAAAAGCACCCCTCAATAGGAACCCTCTAAGGAATTGGTCTGTTTTGCAAAAATAAAATAAACTTCTGTAATTCAGGAAGGAAATTAATATTTCCAGAATGGCGACCTTGATAGAAATTAATATGGCTAAAGAACACCTATTGCATACATTATTTGTAAGGGGTGAATGGACAGAGCAGGATCACAATGTGTGGTTGCAGGCAATCACAGAACAGACCACTGCAACAGGGTTAGACACATGACAAGACCAGGGTCCATTAGATGTGGCCCTGAGTGAACTATATATGGCCCCTAAGGCAAAGGAAGAGCAAAGCAAGATTTCCAAAATAGCGGCATATCTGTAACTCCATATGGGAGCACTACAGGACAAATATGCTGAGGGGCAAGACCTGGCAAACAAGCAACTGCAGGTGTTAGAAAAGGCCCAAACTGATCTGGACTCTGCAGAGCAGAGGCTGCATAGGAGCCATGAATCAGAAAATGAAAGTAGGCAGTACCTAACCAAAATAAAAGAAGACATGGGTATCCTGCAGCAGGAGAAGGTAGAACAGGATACCAAAATGATGGCCTTGCAGAAGGAGTACCAAGAAAGTTTGGAGTCTCTACTGCAGAGCCAGAAAAAGCTGAAACAGCAAATACATTTCAACAGGGCATGCACAGAGCAGGTAGTCACCCTGCAAAGCCACCTAGACAGAGAGAAAGAAGAGAGTAATAAATTAATCCTGAAATACCTGGATACCCAGGCAGAATTTGATGAAGAGCGCCAGAAAGCTGGTGCACTCCAAAGACAGAGGGACGACCTGGCTGCACAGAGGCAGGCTCTTGCTCAGGAAAGGGACACCTTAGGCCCCGAAGTCTGTTTCTTAAAAGAGAAGATAGAAAAAAATCCTTTGGCCCTTCAGGGACTGGGTGACCTCCAAAAAGACCATGAAAAATTGTTAGAGCACACCAGGAGGGTGGAAGATGATCTAGCAAGGAAGGATCAGGCCAGTATGGACAGGACTCAGGAGGTAACCATCCTGCAGCAAAAACTGGCCCAGTACTCTAAAACGACACAGGAAGCACAGCGAGAAAATGAGGCTCTCTGTGAGAACAATGACCGGCTCCACAGACAGGTGGCTATGCAAGAGCGATTGATAGAAACTAGCAAGGCCTTGGTAGAGGAACAGAAAGCTCAGATTCTTGCATGGCAGCAGGGAGCAGGGGCTGAGAGAGATGAGGTTCGCTGGGAAAGGCAAACACCTGAGCATAACCTCAGGAACCCTAGTACCAGAGGCCTTCATCTCTTCCAATCCCTGGACTCTGCCACCCCCATGTCCACTGGCGCACATGAGCCAAGGGCCACGGGGATGGCAGACTTCAATCCAATAAGGAATATGGGGCTCATAGACCAGCACCTCCCAGGAATGGATGGGTGGGAATCTGGGTATGGGTTCCCAAGTACTGTCAAATTTAGTGGGGAACTCCATGAGAGTAGGCCCACTAAGGGCATCCTGAAAACCTCTGCCCAGCTAGGACAGTGGGGGGGTACTCATCAAATCCTGGGAGCAAGGGGGAATCAGAAGACTCCTCTGAGCGCCCAGGACAAAGGAGACTAGGTCCCCACATTCTGCCAGCCATTCCCCGGCTTGCAGAATCCGGGAGAGCTTAGAAGACCAGACGGGCACCTCTGGGAGCAGTGCCTCTAGTCAGAGGAGGAGTGGACCAGGGTTACCCGAACCAAAAAGGCCAATAAGGTAAAAAGGACCTTGCTCAAGAATCCCCTAAAGCAAATCAAAGCGATAAGGAGCGTCATCACGCCCTATCATAAGAATGTAAAATATTCTGTTTGGGAGCATGTAGAGCTCTTTGAACAGATGACGGAAACTTTCCATTTGAAGGACAGCCAAAGCTGTATTCAATATGTGAAATGGACCTTCTCTCCAGAATACTCCAGCGTCTTTGAGGGGCTGGAGGACCAAAATCATTGCAGATGGCCCACCTATAGGGCGGCCATCTTGAAACATTTTTCTGTGCTCAGAAATCCTCAGGAGGCTCGCAAGGCAGCCTACACCCCGCAATGTGGGAAGATCAGGCCCCACAAGAATTTGTTCAGGAATTAAAGCATACCTTTGCGCAGACCACCAGAAGGGTACGCACTGACAGCAAGAGTTTGTGAATACTTTTTTCCACGCTCTCCCCAAGTAGATCATGACCTACCTAGTGAGAAATTTTCACTAGAAAAGATCACTAGACTGGGTCATTGAACAGGCCACACGAATTTAAGAGGTGCAAAAGCCCATAGAAAACAAAAATAATCCTAAAAGCCCCAAAACAACCAACACCCCTGCTGCTGCTAAAGTTGCAGAGGTGAAGGTTGCCCCCATTTTAGATTTGGATATGGGGGGGGGGCTAAAAACCTGCCTGCACAGAATCAGAATAATCCCAAGCCCAGAAGGTCCGCGGGCCAGTCACAAACAGGGAGCCAAGGAGGCAGTCCCACAAATGGGACCCCTCACTCCCCTGACTACATCAGCCCCCGCTACAAGGGGAACAGACCCATCCTGGGTTATATGTGGATTCCTCCACCCTATAGGACGGCCATCTTGAAACATTTTTCTGTGCACAGAAATCCTCAGGAGGCTCGCAAGGCAGCCTACACCTCGCAATGTGGGGAAGATCAGGCCCCACAAGAATGTGTTCAGGAATTAAAGCGTGCCTTTGCGCAGCCCACCAGAAGGGTATGCACTGACAGCAAAGAGTTTGTGAATACTTTTTTCCACGCTCTCCATAAGTACATCATGACCCAGCTAGTGAGAGATTTTCACGAGAAAAGATCACTAGACTGGGTCATTGAACAGGCCACACAAATTTATGAGGTGCAAAAGCCCATAGAAAACAAAAATAATACTAAAAGCCCCAAAACAGCCAACACCCCTGCTGCTTCTAAAGTGGCAGAGGTGAAGGTTGCCCCCATTTTAGATTTGGAGATGGGGGGGGCCTAAAAACCTGCCTGCACAGAATCAGAATAATCCCAAGCCGAGAAGGCCCTCGGGCCAGTCACAAACAGGGAGCCAAGGAGGCAGTCCCACAAATGGGACCCCTCACTCCCCTGACTACATCAGCCCCCGCTACAACGGGAACAGACCCATCCTGGGTTATGTGTGGACTCCGCCAGCCCAAGGGGGGGGGGAATCCAACCAAACAGCAGCTAACCCAGGGAACTTCCCTCCTCACTTCCCCCACGAGGGCAGTAATTCCACAAATCCTGGACAGAACTTCTTCCCCAGGTACCCACAAAACATTCAACCCCAAAACAATCCATCCTTCTTTCCCCACTTTCCTGAGCCCAGACAACCCAATCCAGGAGAGGGGAGGCCAAGGGTGGAGGGGCACCCACATTTTCCAAACCCCGGGTATTTTCAGAGAATTGATAGCTACCCTTCCCGGCAGGGCTTTAAGTGGGCCGGGGCCTGCCAGGGCTGGGCCCTGGCAGGCTCCGAAATTTCATTTTGAGGCGGGGCCCTGCCGGGCCCACTAATCTCCCCATGGATGCCCCAGCCACTACACGAAAAGGCATTTTTTTCTACAGCCTGAAACTCTTGCTCGTGTGCGAGAGCTTCAGGCTTCAGAAAAAAATGCCTTTCCGCCATAATGGTGGCGCCGCACCTTCGAGGCATCCCTTTAAGCAAGGGATGCCCGTGGGCCGGCACCACCATTATGGAGACAACGTGAGGCCGCTGAAAGCAGAGGCCTTGCTTTCTAAATACTGATGCTCCCGCAGATTCGCAGGAGTTTCATTCTTTAGGAAAAGGCCTCTGCTTCCAGCGGCCTCACCATTTCAGCCTTAATGGTGACACTGCCCCTCCCCAGCTGGCGAGGGGCAGCGCCACCATTAAGGCTGAATAGGCGAGGTGCTATCCCCTGCCAGGTTAGCCTATAGAAAATAAATGTAGAGATCAGCACCCTCTCCCCAACGGGGATGATCTCTACAAAAGGCTGATCTCTACAAAAGGCTGCCTGGCAGGGGTGCCAGTAGCTATTGAGCCGAGGCTCGTCCGGGAGGCGTGGCCTAACTGGCCAGCGGGACCCCCGCTGTTAGGCCACGCCCCCTTGATGAGCCCCGGCTCATTTTGTGGTGCCACTTAAGGAACTGCTTCCCGGAATCAGCCAAGGGGAGACAACAGAACGCCGTATCAGCCTGAGCGGGTGTCACAACTACAGCGCCAGGTCCAAAACATGGCACATGATCTGGGTCGCATGCTGAGGGCTCAACAGAACCCTCAGATGAGCATGCCACCACAGAATGCCTCAAACTCCAGACCTGGTGCTCCAGAGCAATGACGGGGGAAGAACCCCGACAACCCACCGGTTCCCAGGGAGGAGGCACAAGGGGAAGGGGGGTGTAAAGCCTTGGAGGAAGCTTCCTTCCCCACTTGTAAAAAGCCCATGGAAACCCAGGAATCGGAACCGAAATCTCCTGCCCCTGAAAGTCTGCAACCCAAGGAGCAGAGGGGGGTAGGAGAAACCAAGAACCCAAACAGACCCATTTTGAGGAGGAGGTACAAATCTTCCAATTTGAAGGAGAGGGATCCTCAGAGGATCCTGGGAAAAGGATCTTCTCCTTCAGAGATGGGCGAACTCCTCCCAAAGAAAAATGGGTCCCCAAGGATCCAAATCCAGACTGGGTAGATGTGGGGACGGAGTTAGCACCGCCCATCATCCAACCCCAGAACCAACAACATGAAAATCCCCTGGTTCAAACCCATCCTGGTGACTGCTTCCAAAAATAGGGGGGCGTCCCAGAACCGGAACCAGGGGAACCCAAAACTTCTCCCATATCTAGCTGCCACCTTTTCTTTTCAGATTCCCAAGACTCCCACAGACTTCTGCCCAAATCTCTTCTCTATCAGTGTCCAAAACTAGAAAACTAACCCACCAGTTGTCCAAATATGTACATTATATGTGCCCCCTTGAGGAGAAGGAGGGAAGATTCTATGCCCCGGTCCAAATACAGGGGCAGTGTACAATTTTGGCACTGATGGACACTGGATCCCAAGCTACCCTTCTGTCAAAAAGGGCCTTTGACCAACTGAATTTGGGAATGGGGGAGAATTACCAAATTACTCTCACCCCTCTTTTTGGACAACTTCAGAACTTCAATGGGAAGGAAATTCCCATCGAGGGGACTGCAGATTTGGATATTAAAATTGGGCAACACAAGGTGAAGCACCCAGTCATAGTTTTAACTCCAGAGGGCACCCCTTGTTTACTAGGGAATGACCTCCTGCGAAGGTTGTCACCCCTAATAGATTGTGTAAACAAGGTCCTCTGGACCCAGACTAGCCAACCAATAAAATTAAAATAGAGTGTCAACCATGTTAGTTTAAACGGCACCTGCCACATGGTTGAACAAACATCTGATCAAGTAGAATTTCACTTCCAGAACAACCAAATCCCAGACGTGACAGTAATAGCAGTAGGACAACAAACTGGTGATGGTGGGTCCTCTCTATTTCTGAAAATCAACCTTCCTTCCAGTCTAAGGTGGCATTCCACACTGGAAGGAAACACTCTGAAATTCTTTACAAATTCACAATCAGAAAATCCCACTCCTATAGTCCAGAAAGATGAGAAATCAGCTCAAAGCCTGGCTGATATTCAGCAAATTGGAGAGCAGTTGTTCATCCCTATTGAGTTAAATGAAGGGAAGGACTCTGTTCTCGCCCGAGTGTGTGTGAACACCGGTAAGAGCTTCATCAGTAAACCCATGTTCCGCCAACTCCCAAAAGATCCAGCCATTCCCACATTTAAACTGATAGACACATGGGAAATGGACCTGGAAACACCCAATTCAAACATCTCCTGCCAAGCAGGTGTATGCTCAAATTCTCCATAGGCAACCAGAGCATAGTCCATAATTGTTGGGTTGTGCGAGACGTCACTGCTGCCTTTTACTTAGGCAGTGACATTCTCAATTGCTTTGCCAGTAGTTTGGACCTAATAAACTTCAAAGCTTGGTCCCGATTAGCGAATAATCCCATGGGCTTTGATGACCCAGAGAAAGCATTTAGTTCAGCACAACTGCTGCCTTATGCAGTTGAAATTCAGATTGGAGAGGAAGTCACCATCCCAGAAAGAACCCGACAATTCTCACTGGAAGTGAAAGTTAAAAGAGGACAGAAATTGAAAAACCCTGACGCCTATATTCATCTTAATGCTTATTTCCAACAGCAAGGGTTGGGGGTGAACCCAACACCACAAGTCAAGAAAGAAAATGACACCATTCCAATAAAGGTGGATAACAGCGACTTAAAGAGTATCACCCTAGCCGCAAGCACCATTATTGGAATGGTGGCTGATGACCGACATTTTTCCATAGATTTAGGTAATGAACTGTTAGGAACAATCCCCAAGGACTGTTTTGACAGTGATAGTAATGACAACAAAACACCAGACAGGATCTTTACCTGGCATGGGGGGAATTTCCTGGTGTACACTTCCTGCCGTTATGGTAGGGAAGATGTGACCTGTGTCTTCAGGAGGGATGAGGTGATTTTCCAAGTCCGCGAGGACTGCCTTCCCCACCTGAAGCCACCAGTCCAAATCAGCACTCTGACCAGGGACTTCTCCACCCAGCTGGAGGAGGCAGCTGAGATAGTAAAACCAAAAGTCTTTCCAGGCTTCAGGCAGATGGTTGAAGAGAGAGTCAACCTAGCTGATGCCAGTGAGACTCTGGAGCAGAAGAAAAAATTGAAACATGTTTTCTTTGATTTTCAGGATCTCTTTGGAGTGGAATCATATGACTGTAGTCGCACCGACATCCACACAACAACAATTCCCACGGACCCTGGCATGACTCCAGTGTTTGTGAAGCAATATTGCTTGCCTCTCGCATCAATGGAGTCCCTTACTGAAATAATTAAGAACCTTGAGTCCAGTGGGATAATCCGTCCAGTACACAGCACCTTCAATAATCCAGTGCTAGTGATTTTGAAGCCAAACGGCCAGTGGGGACTCTGCGCCGACCTTAGGGAGCTCAACAATCGGGTCCATACTTCCCGATGGCCTCTTCCCTACATTGACCAAGGGCTGGCCCAGATCCAACGGTCACAGGTATTCACTGCAATAGACCTGACCAATGGATACTGGACTGTACCTGTCAGTAGGGAGGACCAATGCAAGCTGGCTTTCACCTTTGGGGGACATCAGTACACATGGACCGGGACTCCCTTCGGATACATTAACTCCGGCAATGAATTTAACATTTTTCTACATAAGGCCATGCCCGACCTGGGTCAGAGGGGTAACCTGGCCTATGTATATTGATGTTTTAGTCAAAAGCGTAACTGTGGAGGAACACATAGCAGAGATCCGTTATGTTCTGACACAGTTGAGGGCTGCCGGAGCAAAACTATCCTTTCAAAAGGCACAGTGGTGTATAACCTGTGTCAATTTCTTGGGGCATGAGATTACTCCTCACGGTCTCTGTCCCCAGGAAAAGAAAGTGGAAGCACTCCAGAAATTGAAAGACCCCACAACTCTGTGGGAACTAAGGAGCCTCGTTGGACTGATTAATTACAGTAGAAAGTTAATCGAGGACTACGCAGAGATCACAAGACCCCTGATTCATCTTTTGAAGGGAGGCTCAAGTGGGAGTGGGGTCCAGAACAAGCCGAGGCAGTAAGACAACTCAAAAGAAGCCTCTCACAAGTGGCTTTCTTAGCTACCCTGTCAGAAACAATGTGTTCTTCTTGGAGACAGGGTTCTCAAATACATGCTTGACTGCAGTATTGTACCAAAAGCATGACAAGGTCAATAAAGTAATCTCCTATGCGACTAAAACTTTTTCCTCTGTGGAGGAAAAATTCAACGATTGTGAGAAGGCACTCCTGGCAATGGTGTGGCCATTGAAGAATTACCGCCCGTTTATCCAGTGGGAACAGACCATAATGGAGACCCAACACCAGCCTCTGCAATATCTCCAAAGTGACAGAAGGAGGCCGGGAATGTGAGTAATTCCCGAATTACTTCCTGGATTCTGTCAATGCAAGGCTTTTCTGTGGAGGTCAGATATGGCCAAAACAAGAAGAGTCCACTCGTGCAAGGTCTGGCTGACTTGCATGATTGTGCCAGAGAAAACTGTCTCGAGGACGAAAGTCTTAAAATCAAGGACAACATGGAGGCATACCTCAATTCCCCACACAAAGACTTCGAAGAAGACCAGTGTGAGGGAATGCCCACTGTCTATGTGGATGGATACTCTTACCATGTTGACAACAACGGGGATAAAGAACTTGTGGTCGGCATACTGAATGCCTGGGTGAATGATGCCCCAGAACCCTCTGCTGGGTACAAGATTGGTCCCCGAAGTAGTCAAGTGGCAGAGTTGATGGCTGTGCATCAAGCCATCCTCACTGCTGTCCAACATCAACGCAACGAACTGGTCCTAATCACAGATTCCGATTATATACGGAATGGGTTTGTGGAGCAAATGGTTAATTGCAAACCAGAGGCATGCTATGTGCTAATAATAAACCATTGAAACATGTAAAATTAATTCAAAATATTGATGATCTGGTCACATCGAATGGGATGACCATCTACTGGAAGAAGATCAAGGGTCATTCTAAAGTAGAGGGACCAGACAAAACTGGAAATGACCTAACTGATCAGCTGGCCAAAACCAGAGCCATCCAAGGGGATCTACTTGAGATCGAGTTCCTGTTGGGGGAAATCCAGGTCACTGCTATCACTAGGTCCCAGACAAATGCTCACAATTAACTCTCAACTGCACAATGGAGTAAGGAGACCCCAGATGCTGATTTGATTACGGCTCAAAAAGAGGATACAATAATTGGTAAATTTTATCAACACATTGAGGACCTAGAGAACTTTCCCCTGACGGATACCGATTACATAGGGAAAGAGGACCTCAGAGTGTTGATGAAATGTCCAAAAATGTTCCGAATCCAAGACGGTTTGTTGGTAAGGAGATCCCTGGCTGGCCATGATCAGTGGTTGGTCCCTACCTCATTCCAAAGCCTGATGTTAAGTCACGGCCATGACGCGGCCACAGCCGGTCATAGGGGTTTTCATACAACACTTGAAATCTTAAGAGAGGTTGCAAACTGGCCACACATGGGGCGGGACCTCGACTAATACTTGAAGGGCTGTCTTGTGTGTGCACAATTTCAGCCAACATACCTCACACACCGTGCACCTCTCCAAAAGAGGGGGATGACACTGCCATGGTCAGATTTGCAAGTCGATTTTATTGGGCCCATGATTTGCTCCTCTAGGGGGAACAAGTACATGTTGACCGTGACATGCTTGTTTACTAAATGGGTACAATGCCTCCTGGCCCCAAATTGCAAGGCAGAAACAGCAGCTGCCCTGATGATCAACCACATCTTCTCGTGTTTTGCACTACCCCAACGGTTTGAGTCAGACCGAGGTAGCCACTTCACTAGCGAAGTAATAACAAAGATGTGGGAGATACTTGGGGTCAAAAGTAAATGACACATTGCCTACTGGCTAGCCTCTAGTGGTGCAGTAGAGAGATACAACAAGACGATTGTGAGCATATTAAAAAAGTTTGTGGCAGATTCTGGGCCAAGTTGGGATATTCGATTACCTCTTGTCCTGGCAGCCATCAGATCTACCCCTTCATCTGCAACTAAAATGTCACTGTTTGAGCTGATGACTGGACGCAGGATGATGCTTCCCCAGCATCTGCTCTACAGAACCCAAAAGCAGACATTAATCAATGCCTGACCACAACTCATGAATATGTTGAAAATCTGACAAAAACACCTTCAATATGCTTTTGCCTATGCTCAGGGAAATCTTGAAAGATCTGCAGACAGCATGAAGACCCACTATGACTTAAAGACGACTAGAAAAGAATACCATGTAGGACACCGGGTCTACTTATACAATTTCCAGAGGAACCTGGCCAAATAGCGCACATTTTTGCCTAGCTGGAGGGGTCCTTTCGAAATTGTAGACAAAATCTCACCAGTCGCCTACAAAATCTGCATCCCCAAAGGCAGTTTGGCAGAGGGGGAAGATAAGTGGGTCCATATCAACCAACTGACGTGTTGCCATCCTAGGCACACTCTGCTGCAACTAGAGGAGTTGTCTGGAACCCCAGAGGGGGTGACTCCAGCACCCTAGCATTTCAACTATAAAAATATTCCATATATATAATCAATAAATTGCCGATAGAAATAATTGTCCTGATATGCCAAATGTATGTGTCCACCCCACTACATAAATAGTGGTGGGGAAATGTCTACAAATATGCTTTTGCTTTGTCATCCTAGAATTGGAAACCATGGAGACTAAAACCAAGGAGGACCACCCAGGGACCGGAAGCAAAGATCCAAGGGGCCTGGGGTATCGCTCCATACTCTCATCAGGAATTGGCAAGGAGAACTGGTCGATCCACAACTGATGGGAGAAGTTGATGAATTTTGCCATTTGAACCAGAAAGAAAAGAAACTGATCATCCCAGTCTAGCGACTTCCCTTGACGCACGGTCAAAGCCAAATAACGAGGGGGGGCTTGTGGGATGCATTGACCCACTAGGCTCTGCCCTGCGACATCATTGTGTGCTGCTTTCACCAGAACCAACAAAATGGTCGCAAAAAGTCCTATGCGCGCTAAACCCCTGAGAATTACGCAGTGAAACCGGAAAAGTTGGCTGCCAATCTACTTTGCCTGTGTCAGTGGGGAACAGGAGACCACGCTGCCAAAACCTGTCATTGGGCTGCCCACAGAGGGAAAATGGAAACTACAGGAAAGGCAGTGCTTTATTGCAAGGAAAACCGAAGGTGCTCTGAAATCCTTTTTTTCCTTGGCTGCTAAAATTGCAAAATCATGGCTCCCAAACATCCGAAAAGATCCAACATCCTTGTACCGCCGCCTGCCTGCATGAAAGCTGTCGTAATTACACTGGCAGTTTAAACTTGTACAGTAAAATCAAATGGTTGAAATGAAGTGACTTGCTATCAAAAGCAATATAGGTTGCCACAATTTAATTTCTATGTTTAAAAAGACTGGAATCGGAGATATGTTTGCCTGTTTTAAAAACTGTAACTTTAATTTCAACAAAGAACAATGTAACAATTTACTTTAAAGTAACCTGAATCAGCAAAACTTCAAAGAAGCTTCCCGCACTGGGAAACACACCACCCTTCTGCTTCCCACCAAAAGGACATGAAATCCTATTTAGGTGTTAATGAAGGGGGGAGGAGATTTTGCTCTGCTGCTCTGGGGAGAGACAAAAGGCTTCCTGGACTGAAAGGGTATGCAAATTCAAGTGTCAACAGAAACTCCTGCCAGAAGGAAGAGAGGCAGAGATTGCTGTGGACCACCAAAACTTTGGGGCGGGGGAGACAGATATGTGTATCCTTAAACCACAAGAAAGTATATTTTTAAAAATATAAAAGGACTGACAGAGGACTGTGCAAAATTGTAAATATTTGTAAAATATAGTGTTGTTAACATGAAAATCCTGGTCACGTTTTGAAACTACTCAGAACTCTGTGCTATGTTCAGGGACATGACTACAGAAATTTTGGTTTTGTAGCAATTGTGATGATGTTAGAAACATGAAACTTCACAGGATTCTGCCCCGATGTCATGCGCACATATGTATAAAAGTTTGGACAAATCTGACATTGGGTACCCGACCAAAAGCGCGAAAAACTGTCAAATCTGAACCAAAGCTCTCACCGAGATGGGACTCGGATGAATACTTGCTCCACTAAATCTGTGATGTCAATATGTTATTGCCAGCAAGTTGGTAACATTGTAAATATGCTTTATATGAAAAATAGATTTACTGTGCAGAAACAAAGGGGAGGTTCTCCCTGGATTGTAAAATATAGCATCATCATGACACCAGATTTCCTTCTCCAATAAGGGGAAAGGACAGACCCTAACCAATAGAATTCCTAGAGGGTGTGCCTAGTATAATTCAGCCTACCCACCCCTTTAGGGAATACATAAATAGAGACAGCTTAGGACATAGAAACACACACATTCACCCATCAACTAATTGCTGGCGGAGCACTTTGCAAGAGAAATCCATATCCAAGACTCCAGAACTTTGAAAGCAGAAAGGCCCATTCCCAAAGCTGAACCCTTCTCAGCTTGGCCTTTTAAATCCTGAAACCAGATTTTACCCCAGACCTCCAAGGGGCACCAAAAGGAACAGCCTGGCTGTGCTGTTTCTGCTTTCTTGCTAAGAATTCTTGCTAGAATCCAGAGATCCAAACCAGTAGAGCAGAGCTGTAACCAGATAGCTGCAACCCAGAACCAACCCATCAGATCCAGTTCAGAGTGCCGTGCAGTGTCCAGAGTGCCGTGCTGAGTGCAGAACCGGAGCGCCTTGAGTCCAGTCCGGTGGGCTACCAGAATTCCAGTCCAGAAATCTTTGACCAGATGCCTGATGGGCCCATTCCAAACAGTAGTAGTGAGTATCTATAGCTGTCCCTAGCAAGTATCTTATCCATAAGTAATCCTATCCAAGCCCTTCTAGTATTTCCAGAACTGCATTGTAGAAAATCTATTGTCTTACCTAAATCTTTCTCTCATCCCTATAGTCCTTTGGCAATAGTAGTGTTAAAATCATCTTTGCGCCAATATATTTTCTGAAGAAAGGCAAGCATCTCGGCGGGCAGAAACCATCCAGAGACGTCGCTGGAAGGGTGGCTGTGCTGTCGTGTAGCTTGTGGCTTGATATACTGCCTAGTGTAAAGAAATATTGTTTGTAATATTCAAAAGCGCATCTTTCTTTTGCAAATTTTGACCCTTTCTGAAAAAAACTGACCTCTACAAAAACCTTCATAACTTCCGTAAGTGTATGCTAGAAACTAAATTTAAGTGTCAAATTGAAGCTACCCGCATTCCAACTCCTTCTAGTTTTTCCGTAATCGCGCTTCCCGTGCGCTGAAAAGTTTGCCGCATATTTTTCATTTGGCTCAATTTCATCACGTGTAAAACAGCTGTTCTTTGCATCCGACCTCAGAATTAAGTGTTGAATCTGCTAGTTATTCAATCATTATTGCTAGTGTTTATCTGAAAATATACAAAGCAGCTCCCACTAGTTTTGAATCCAATTTAGTGAATTAAATCCATTTTTCAGTGTTGTTCAGTGTTGTTAACCATTCATTTAAAGCCACATTCAAAACCATTTTGACAAGTTGCAATCATTTGTTTTCTCTGTGTTTGCTCGGGAAGGTGGTATTGATACTGTATTTGTTGAGTGTGTATTCCTGAAACCTGTTTTCTCTCCTCTCCTTCCTTCTCTTTATACTGCATATTGGGGGGGATTGAGTAGTGTGCAGGGGGAAAGAATAATCACATTACAATTGATTGAACCCACACAAAGTATTATTCTATGCTGCATTATTTTTCCTATCATCAAAGAGATTTGTTGTTACATCACCACATTGGTGATCCTTGTATATATATATATTAATAGCGTGATATATATATATATATATACTGTTCAAATGCATAAATACATCTTTTAACTTTGCAAAAACAGCCTGCTTCATGGTTCAGTGCGACGGGGGGGGGGGGGGGTTGGGGTTCAAAGAGAGGGGCATGATATAAGGGTACATCATTCAGAAATAAAAGAATTTATAGACAAGAATATATAATTAAGAGTTTCAATTGTGCAGCCCACGCTAGGCATTGACTTAGGTGAGGTGCAGGGTTGTGGATAGACAAACTGTTGGCTTTTTTTAAAAAAGATTGTGTGATATATTGCCTTACAGCTTGTACAGAGCCCTCAGATGTAAAATTGGTCTTTGAGATATAATTTTCTTTTATATAATCGAGGTAACGTTGATGGGATTTCATCTTTCAGTGATCTAGAGTTTGTACAAAGGATTTCGCTGAGACCCATCAAAAAAACACATATTTCTCTGATTCACTTCATGTGCCAAAATTAGTAATCTGGCAAAGAGCAGACACCCCGACAGTGTAGATCAGTGGAAAGGCATTATTGGGAGCAGTCAATGCCTATATGTGATTTTTCTTTCAAATGTTAACATGTCCAGCATTGTAAGAGGTATCAAATGTGATAATTGAATTTAATAAATATATTAACCATTGGTGTCATTTTATCAACAACCAATATCACTTCTAAAAACTGGTAAAATTGGTTACATAAGTACAGTGCATAAAGGCAAACTGTTGGGTGGGAGGAGCTTGGGCATATAGAGGGGCTGATCAAGTAAACGCAGTCTGACCAGATCGCAGGCTCAGGCGAACGGGGAGTTGGGAGCAAAGACTACAACATTAAGCTGTTTCCTGAAGGACCAGTGCGATTGTTCAGACCTCAGCTGAGCGGGAGAGCATTCCAATTCTTGGAGTTGGTTAAATCGAAGCTAGCACCTCCTGATCTTTTCCTCCTATTGCTCTTCATGGTTGTTTAAATCCCCTAATCAAAATTGGTATGGTAGATTGAATTTGGAGAAGTGCCAGAGGAATATAAGTGTGACTGGCTCTAAACTGGTATACAAACATAGAATAGTATTCATTTTGACAGCATTGCATTGTCAAAACTTGATAAAAGAATGCTATCCCATGTCTTTCCTGTTAAGTGCTGCGGGCGAGTATGCTCGTCCTGTTTGCATAGACATGCATAATCGCACAGGAGATAAGGGGTTAATAACTCAATGGTATTTCAAAGGAGTATTACATAGATGTCTTTGAATCGCCCAGGCTGATCTTGTTGATACAATCACCCTACCTGGTCTATCCTGCGTTTGATATGATAGGTGATGTGTGAATTCAAAAGAATGGCAGTCTTAATCCATGTGGTTTGTAGCAAGACTGTGCCATGAACCCCTAAACCAGAACCTCGATATTGCTGGCTTTCTGCTGTGCCCACCCATGTAGCATGACACTTTACAAGAAGCTCTGTCATGGGAACTGTTTTCCAAAATACACCCACAGGGGTACTCAAAGCATACTTGACGGTAGGACCGGTGTAAGTAGAATGAAAGGATTGCACCACTTTCCATGCATTTGTTGCAGACTTTCTATCATAAGTTTCCATTTTTGACAGTCAATCATTTTCTAGGCACAGAGTATTTAATGTACCTGATGAACCCACAACTGGCACTGGCCTCGCTACCCCCAACCCTCGGTTGCTGGAATTCCCAGGTGAAAGGATGCAGCTATACATAATGCTCATCTATGGTGGGAGAGGACATATTATTCGCCATAGCTTTATGAGGCACACCTGATATGGTTCCTGGGGAAAGTCAGAATGTTCCCCAGCTGGAACAACTTGATCTGACGGGTAGTCTAGGGATGTGCAGGAAATATTGAGACTGGTTTTACTCCCTTTATTCCATGGGGCTGTTATTCCACATTAACCTCTCCTTCCTGCAACCAAGAAGTTGCCATGTGTCTGGGAAAGTGTCCTTGGCCATTCCAAAAAGAGCACGTTTATCAAGGAGCTGGACCAATGGCTACAATGTGTATTGATAGCTGTTTAAAATGGTACATTACAAACTATAAAACCTTGATGGGACAATCACCTCACGGGTGGCCAGATATCTACACTGATCTTACGCATGCAAGCCATTTCATATGTTGCTTCTATCATTCTATCATGTGCAGTCTGTTCATAGAACACACCGCAACACCACTTCACTAACTGCGCTACATTATTTCAGCATGGTTTCGCAAGTACAATTCCAGTTTCATTAACTTCAGGCAGCTCCATGGAAAAGAAGGCTCATATGTCAGAGAACACATCCCATGACTCCCCAAAAAACTATATGGCTTCACATTAAAGGGAATGCATAACTTAAGAGTCTGGGACAGGTACTCTAATCTTAGAGTGGTAAGCCTCTGTACCGGCTGTGTGGGTACTAGAGTAACACGAAAATGCAGATCCTCTAAAGATATGTCTATTGTTCCACCAACATTTTTGGAAATGTGTGCAGTGTCCGTTTACATTAACAAATATAGCAGTATTTGCCCAATTGAAGCGTGTTTTAGTCCACCTCAGCTTTATCGTGTTTTTAGACCACTTAAAGCACTGGTGAATGGTAAGAAAGCAAATCTACGATGTTATTTTAAACTCAAGAGTGCTATGGGCAAGCAGAGCCACAGGGGCTGTGTTAAATGAAGGGAAGCTTTAATTAGCAATACATTCATCTGTAGAATAGTGCTGCTCTGTCAGTGGCCCCTAATTAGTCTGCCCTGACACTGCCGAGCAATACCAGCTACATTAACAATACAGACTTGTTAACCGTGGGGATTTGGGTTCCCTGTAAATCTGAAGCCCTGTCAGTCGGCTTTAATATTTACTCACGCATATTGACGTCAGAGGAGTAATAGTGTAGAGAAACTGCACAATTAAAAAGAAAAGGAGTCTGTACTCCCTAACAATTTGCATGGTGTCTAAATGCAAGTGGGCATTTATGCAGCCCTCTGGGGGAACATAGCTTGGCGTCCAAGGTGGAGTGTGTGTTCAGGACGTGTCATGCCACCTAACCAGTGGTGAGACATGGGCATTGGTGTCCCATTGTCATCTTGCCTACAATACGCACGTACGTCAGAGACACCGTTTGTTTAGACTAACCAGGCAAAGCAGTGTCCTGGACAAAACCAGTTCTTGAGTCACCTTTGTAAATTAAGACAGTTCCAACAGAAATATCCTTTTTTTTTTACAAAAACAAAGCTGCAAACTGCTGCAGTTTAACTTGCTTCTTGAACAGTAGGCTGGTATTTACGCGAAGTCCTGAGCATGTAGCTGCACATACCGGATGTTGGATTGTTGTATGAAGGTAAACGCGCATCTCTTAACAAGTATGTCGACTGCATTCGATTTGGAAAACAGGAGTATGATATGGAGTGCAATTGGGCTAACTTCCTTTAAATTCTGGTGCATCTATAATTCGGTCTTGTTGATTTCATATAAACCGCTTAAACAAATGACTTCCTGAAGAAAAAGGTTACCGCAAAGTGGCTAGACATTGCACCTCATTCTTACTCTACACAGATGGTGCAGTACTGGCCATGAGGACCACGTCTAATTTTCAAGATCTAGCTTCGTGATACGCAGGATTTGGGGGCATTACACACAAATCCAAAGCGATTCCTCTAGGGCCATAATCTCAACCATTTTTAAAAGATCTTTGAAAAGGGGAATAGATTGGAGTGCACCAAACAACTCTATTGTGTGGACATTTGGTGTTCATAATCTTTGAATGTGTCCGTTTCAGTGCAAATTGTTCATGCTAATGCTGCCATTTTTAGACTTCCCTTAGACATGCGCACAGCAGAAACAGTGCCAAATAAGACACAAGTTGGGTACAAAGCAGTGCACCTTTTGGTGGTTCGATGTAAATCTTTAAAATTTCAATGTGAAGGGGCGCCCTGGTCAAAAAACCCTTTACATATCTCAGAAGGCACATTTCAACAATTGGAGATTTTCCAAAATGAAAATCTGCCATCTTTGTTTTCATTGATGGAAACACTTCTTGCAGGAATTTCTTGGTAGGTTTCTATTTCTTGTCACAGTGATTTCCTAATATATCCTGACAACATTTCATCCCATTTTTCAAAGACAGCCATCACATGGATTCAATCCTTCTTAAACAATAGGACCATGCGAGTCTTCTCGCCGTCTGCAGCAGCTGGCTCTATACCGATCACCTGTGGGGTGCCCCAAGGCTCGTGTGTATCCCCTACTTTGTATAACATTTTTACAAAGCCTCTGTTTGATGAACTCGACTGTCTGGATGTCACCAACATGAATTACGCAGATGACACTCAGATTCTCCTACCTCTTACAGGCATCTATGACACAGATGTATGACTTGTGAACGAAATGCAGGTCATATGCATCTTATAGGATGCCTTACTATTATTATTTATTTAATGTGTTATAGCTTAACATAAGCTTTTCACATAACATAAATCGAATTACAAGAGTAAAATACTATTATAAATTCATACAGCATATTCATAGAAACAAAAACAGAAAAGGACAGTAAGTAACATAGTTGACCACAGAAAGAATTATAAAATTACAGTAATCATAAAAGTTATAATTACCTTATAGCAAAATGTCCAGAGTAAAGAATAAATTTAAAATGTCATCATCCTGGTGTTTCGACTTGGCGTAACATTGTACTTAATTCACCTGTACACAGTCAATTTACATCAAATTTGTATTAAAGCTATACAAATTCATGCAGATTAACTGCAGATGAAGACGCTTAGACATACAGTACCACATGTAGTCTCATCATTAGTTAGGGGAAGGGATCTTCTATATAGGCATGTCCACTAGCTTCTATACTGTCCCAAGCACTATATGGATATGTCCAGTAATTTCTCCACTATCACCCACACGTTGTATAGCGCCATATAGAGTTTCATACCGGTTGCATTCAGCGCCCTCAGACAAAAGTCTTCACTACTGATGTGATCCATACAATGGACAAAGTCTCCATAGAATATTATGTAAGTCTTTTGCATCGAAGGGCATCTAGTTAGAACATGTTTACCGGTTTCAGTGGCATATCTATTCATGCAGAGTCGGCAGTAGCGATCTGGTTTGATCAGGTTGCTCATAATTCTGCTAATAGCCAGTACCGGTAATTAGTCAATCCTCAGTAGAAGGATAAAACGTCTCAGTCTTGGTGAAGGGCACAGAGATAAATAAAAAGATGGTTTCTTAAAAGTGTATCTCATATGTTGAACAAATTTATAACGTTTCAAACCTTCTAAGTGTGCAAAATTGTCAATCCAATCGTCTAATACAGATTTTTTGGTCAAGGCGCAGAGTGCATTAGCTTGATCTGTATAAGGCCTATTGATCCAGCCAATCTTTTCCATATAGTTAATCATCTGTTTTTTCATAAATGGGAATGTGGCAGATTTATTGATTTCATTGAACATGGCCTTCAATAGAGAGTTTTCTTTAAGTATAGTACAGTCCTTTTCCTGAGTACTTGAGCTTTCAGCGAGATGAGACCCAGTTCCAGTCTGAGGATAGTCATAGGTATACAGCTCGGGAGACCAAGTATTTTTTTCCAATATTTCCCCTCAAGTATCTGAAGCCATCCCAAGTCTATCTGCTGTAAGGCTTCTAGAGCATAGATAGTCATGGGGGTTAAGACCTGTTGGTACAGTTGTCGTGCAGCCCAGACAGTATACCCACAGTGAGACATGGAAAAACGATATATCAGAGAGCTAATTTGAGCAGCGCGCGTTATTCAGGCTTGCTTACACATGGTTTAATGACCTTTGGGTTCTTTTTCAATGCCCAGATATCTATAATAGGGTGTGTATAGTATTGTAGACCCATGTATTTTGATGCTCATTCGGGCTATCTTCTTGCTGCTAAGGACCATCATCTGCGTTTTATCCAGATTAATTGTCAAGCCGTTTCGTTGGGCATAGGTCCATAGTGCCTCTGCAGAGTTTCGAAGTCCACTGATTGTATGATCCATGATGACTAAGCTGTCCACATAGGCCAGAACCGAGCAATGGGTCTGGCCTATCTTAGGTGGACAGTTGTGGACTGCAGCTATAGCTTTAGGTATGTCGTGAACAAAAAGATTGTATAATATCGGGGCTGTCAGGCATCCTTGCTTTACGCCATGTGTTTGATCAATCTTGAGGGTCATATTACCCATGGTGTCCAGTTTCAGAGCGACTATAGTATTACAGTGTAATAATCTAAGATAGTATACTATACCTTTGGGGCAGCCCAAGTTCTCAAGTTTGGTCCACAGCAGATCTCTAGGTACTAAATCGAAAGCAGCCTTGAAGTCACTGAATAGTATATATAAAGGTGGATTCCATGGGGATCTAGCCTTATTGCGGACCATGACCATTAAAATCAAATTATGCACTGTTGAATATCTGCCTCTAAAGCCGCATTGGAATTGGTCTAAGATCTGTTCACGATCCATCCATTTTTACAGTTCATGTAATAAGTATGCTGCAAACAGCTTTCCCGTGCAATCTAACATGGACAGTAGTCGATAGTTGGAGGAGTCTGACCGGTCTCCCCTCTTATAAATAGGAACCAGGGTTGCTGTCTGCCATGATTCCCGGATACACCCATCCTTCAGAGTCTTATGAAATAGTATTGAAAGGACCTCTGCCCAATATTTAGGATTGTTTTTTAGTATGACATTGGCGAGGCCATTTGGACCAGGTGCTCTCGAAGATTTCAGCTTTTTTATCATGGTAATCAGTGATTCTGCGGATACCTTGAAGGGGGGAGATGGATGATCCAGAGATGTCTTCTCTTGAGTCAGACCAGATGGGTAATGATTACGACTTCTCAGAAATTCCTCCCATTGGCCCACATCGATGGGATTATTGAGAGGACTGCTCGTATCACCTCTGGCTTGTCTCAGCAATCCCCATATAGAGCGAGAGTTACCAGTGCAGAGTATCTGGACTGTCTTTTGCCATTTAGCTAATTTGGCTGCATAACGTTTCTGCCTAAGCCAAAGTCTAAAGGCCTTTTTACGTTTTTTATTTGCAATCTGGTAGCTATCCCATGTGATGGAGTTTTTCCATAGCTTCCTGAGTTCTGCTCTTAATGCTCTTTTGGCATCTCTGATTTCAATATCAAATATGTTAGTTGGTTTGGCATCTGGGGCCAGCATGTTTATGTTGACAGTTGCATAATTTTGTGAAAATGATGTTATCCACTCTTCGATCTCGTTGCCAGACATAGTGCAGAGGGCTTCACAGTCCATAAGTGCCATGTCATTTGTGGCTTCTGTTGCTTTCCTGATGTTTTTGTCAGACCAGCGGATGCTAGAAGAGGTATGGTTCGTTCTTAGTTCACCAATAGGTCTGGGCTTGGCTTGTTGTACCGCAAAATTGAATAATAACGTAAGTGAGGCATGATCACTCCAGTCATTGTTGTTGATCTTCATATTGATGGCCAATTTTGCAATAGAAGGACTTACAAAGATATAATCTAGTGTGCTTCTAGATCTGGTGTTACTCCATGTAGGTTGACCTGGATAGTCACTGATGGTTCTGCCATTTAATATTTCAAAGTCCCATGCCTTCAAGAAGTTTAGCCAAAGTAATCCTTCAGCGTTCTCCTCCGCATGCCACATCCTTCCACTGTTCTTCAATAAGGGATTTTACTTTTCCCCACTGGACCCACTATATGACGGTTAAAGTCACCTGTCATTATTACTAGATTATGTTCAGCATTGATCATCCAGTTAATCAACACATTGTGGCAAGCTTCCTGGATAAGATCTCGACGGGTGGAGTCTGGAGGGTTGTAAAGATTGATCAAAAGCATCTTGTCCACTTTATCTTTACAGGGAAGTTCTATCTCAACTACGAGTACAAACTCGTCCATATTAGAGTGGATCCAAGTAGATTTTAGTGGATGTAATATTCCAATAAGGAGACCTCCATAAGGTCTTCCCTAAAGTTCTTTTTTGGCTAACTCCTGGTGCATAGAAGAGTCATTTAAAAGGGCCCGGGAGGTAAACCACGTCTCCTTTAAGCAAATGCACGGTGTGACCAACTAGCATGGGGGTTGAGCCATCTGCGGATAATAAATGGCTAAATCCAAGACAGTTCCATGTAACTAGGCTTTGATCTCATTGGGTAATTGACAGAGCAAGAAGAGTCGCAGCAAGCCATTTAAGAACATTCTGTACATCTGCTAACTGTATTGAATTGCCTTTAGGTATCTGTGGAGCCATAGTTTCACTGGATTTAGTACACAGTGTTTGCATTGGCCACTGTGGATCAATTATTGTTAGGGTCAGCATCTACTTCAATGTCAACTTCCCGGAGATTTTCTTTGTAGTTGCGTATCAGATTAGCTGTTGCTAAAAATGTACAATGTATTGCTGATATGTTGGAATTCCTAGTTTTCAATGGTTCAATGAATTCAAAGTCTTCCGATCTCAGCACTCTCAGTTGTGGGATGGAATGTAATCTGGTCATCAGCGCAGATCTCGGGATCCAGTCGTGGTCATTATTCTGGTAAAGGTTCTTGATAATGCAAGTTCTTCCGCCTAGTGGTGATATAGTGTTACCTTTGTCATCTTGTGGCGGCACGATTGACGGAGCAGGTGTAATATCCATTTGTGGTAGATTGGTTGGTTCAATAGTTACAGCATTCAAAGCGGAGTTCTCCTCTGGCTCATTTAGGCAATATGAGGGCTCTAAATCAACTTCAATCGCTAATTGTGAGGTGTAGCTATTGTTTAGGTCTTCCTCCTCAGCCGGGATTACCGCTGTGCTCTTATCAAGAATGAGCCAACTTGTCAGTTTACCCTCCTTGCCTGCAATACATTTGTTCGTACGGGCCGCTTTCCGTTTGGATTTTTTCTTATTCAATTTTGGAGTGCTACCTTTTGCAGGTCTGGATATTTCCTCTTCCGGCTCTGCTCTGTCCGGTAGTATTATGGCTGCCACTTGGAGTTTTTTTCTTGCAATTGCTCTTTCGGTCATTCGCCGCTGTTTGCGTGAGAAATAAACATACGCATTCATTGTTGTATTTAGATCATGGTCTGTAGTTTCTGCACTTACTGGTACTATGGGGTTCCCTTCATTTTGCACAGACTCCAAGTTACTGCTTTTTCCTGTATTTCTTGCCGATAGGGTAAGAGTAACTTCCAGTATGCTCCCGCACATCTTTAATAGGATATTCAAGGTGAATTGTAGTGATGCAATCGAGGATTGCAAGTCCCCCAGAGTAGTTTGGCTTTCCTCACGTTCTCTGCTACTATCTGGTGCCGATGATTCCAAGTGTACATCCAAATTAGGCGACGCAGATAGTATTTCAGAAGTTTCTCGTTGGGAGTGAATAGACAAATGTTGGTAGCTATTGATTTGATTGCCCTGGTTGCTACCTAGATGAGGAGTCATCAATCTCTGCTTAGATAAGCACAGGTCTAGAAGTGAGTTTTTATCTATTGCACTTTCTCCTGGTGCCTCTATGGTGTTATTCATACTTTGGTTTCCTATCGCCTTTTCCGCGGGGAGCAGCAAAATTGTTATATTTGCAGTGTTTGCAGTATCAGGAATCGTGCAAAAGTCAGTGATAGCCCCTTTCTCCACCAGTGCTGTTTTAGGTCCTTTGCAGTCATTCATTTTTGATAATGGTGTTCTGCTTCTTTGATTATGGAGGTTATATCTCATCGCTGAGCACTTTTTGACTGTCAGCATTGTGAGTCTAGTGCCTCCACTCAGATCGGTAAGCTCGCGTAGGTCTGTATAGCGAGGTTATGAGAAGAGGGGCAATATTGCAGGGAGGGCTAGTAAAACCGTAGTTTAAGTGCACCTACCCCAAAGTCCAGGCAATTCGGGTCGTGCTAATAGTAAGGGCCTGTTAACTTTTGTTTTTTATTTTATTTTTAAGCAATAAAATACTACTCCTTATTCAGGTGCGCCTAGTGTCTTGCTACAGGATCTCAAATGATGTCAATAGTCTGCCTGTGAGACAAATCTGGAGTTTATAGTCTGGAGCTTTGCCTTCAACTATTGGTGCCTTGTATATATTGCCAGGATCAAAGGCATTGCCCGCAGTCTCCTGGAAAGGCTATCGAGTCACTTACAGCCCGTATGCTGATGTGCGAAACTTAATTGCTCCTTTGTCCCTCTAATTTATGAAATCCCTGAACCTTCCTCCTTTTCCATACTTCCCAGCCCAGAAAGAGTAAATAGGAAGTGGGAGAGAATGTATCTCCAGTGGCAATTTATTTAGGGACTATCCTGAGTCAGTGCCTATGAACCATATAGATTAAGGTTAAAGGTTCAATAGCACAACTCCTTGTCTCCCTTCAAGCATAAAAGTCACCCCAAATAACAGGAATCAAGGGCCAGATGCCCGTAAAGTAATGTAGGGAACAGCCGACTACAGATCTTACCGATCTCTTATAGAGGTGCTGCTGCTAATGGGCTAGCCTCTCTGCCCTCACGACCGCAGCACGTACCAGCACGGCACTCATTCCTCGCCGCTCAGCCCAGTCTGTGACTACCAGGATCGGGCGTAAGGTCCTCTCAGTCCTCACGAGGTAAGCAGCACCGCGGCTCCAGGGGGCTGGTGCTGGCGCGCTGGCGTTAGTGATTCGAAAAAGCATGAGTTCGCGGGCATGCAGGCTCGTAGCGGTTAGGGTAAGGGACCCGACCCTCTCGTCAGTACGCGTCAAGCCGCACCACGTTCATACACTCACAACAACAGAGCAAAGAGAACTGGCCGCTTCCGACACATTCCTAGGATGCTAGGATGCTGTCAAATCGTTAGGACCGTGTTGTCAATAGTATCCCTGAGTAGGAATGAGATTCCCTCGGAGTGGTCAGGGGGGTGATTTTTCTAAGATTCCTACTCAGGATTTATTTTAATGGCTTGACCTGTTTTTTTAACTGTTGGGGTGTGTGGATTTTAAATTCAATAAAGTAGTGGTCGGACCAGATGAATGGCTTGGTTTTTATAATTCTGACATCTAGTTGCCTACTGATTACCCAGATGAGAATGTTTCCTCTGATGTAAGTAGGGTCCTGGTTAAGTACAGTATGGTCATTGCTATTTAAGCTTATTTCTAGATTCACTGCTTCTGTATCTGAGGGGTTACCATGCAAGCGGTTGAAATCCGAGAGGACAAGCGTAGCTCTGCCTGGTTTATGAAGGGGTTGTGGTATTTGGCTGCACTCTTTGTAAAATTCAGGCATTTTATCTGGGGGACGATACATCAGAACGATTTAGTACAGGAGGTGTGGGAGCTGGTGCATTTAAGGTTGTGGATCTGACACCCTCTGCAAGTGATTGGGATTTTATAATGCTTCCTGGTTGTTCGATTTTGTGCGGACAGCATGTAGTGGTCTGGTAATTCCAAATAAATTGTAGGGCCATTAAAGTTTTTGAGCCAGGTTTCTGTAAGGCATAGTAGGTCAAATTTCTGTTCTAGTATGTAATCATGTACATCAATGGCATGACGGTTTAATGATCTTCAGGAGGGAGCTTAAAGAATGTGATTGCCTTGGCACTTGAGATTAGAAGAGGTTGTATTAATGGTTTCTGCCTGATTGATTGATGGATGTGAGAGGCAGGTTCACTCCCTGATGCTCAGAAGTCTGTTTGACAGTGGCAACCCCCATGGGCTCATGGTCCAATTGCATAATCAGGGAGGTTGTCGAGCCAATTGGTTTTATGGTGGAGAGGCAAGAGAGGGCAGGTTTGACCCCTTTGTCCAGGGCACCAACAGTTAGCGAGGGCATCATGAGTTCCACAATCAGTTTGCCAGGGATAATGGTATCCTTGTGGTTTATTGGCGATTGGCTGAGGTCATGTGTTGCTATCCCGACATAGGTAGTAGCAGTAGCGGTCGCTAGATGATTTGGAACCAGGTTATTATCTCGAAATTTGTTCAAATACTTATTGACAAAAAGCTTCCTGTGCTGCTTTCTGAGCTGTGAGGATTAAGGAGGGATGTGAAGGATGACCCATCACTAGGTTTGGAAGCATATGTCTGGGTAGATTTTTACAGGTGGGCGCTGGTGATATACAGTCGGTTCTTGGGCCAGTGACTGAGAGTGAGGGGAGACTGGATGGAATCAATGGAAAACGAGGAGAGGCTACCACAGCTAATAGGTATGTTTGAAGGACCGATAAGATGTCCGTGAAGAGTGACAGTCTGGTTTTACCAGACAGAACGCAGGTAGTGGAGGGCTGTAGGGGCAATTTAGGGCAATAGGAGTGGGCTCAGGATATGATGATGGGTACTTACATAGGTGAGAATACAGGAGAGGCTCCTTTGAAGATAGTGCCTGGTCAGCTTGTCAGCATGCCTCAGCTTGGACTGGCGAAGACCAGCTTGTTGCTGAAGCACTGGCGCTGAAGCGCCTGATGTTTCAATGTTTACTCAAGAGGCTGGGAATTTTAGTACTCGGTCAAGCCAAGAAACTCCAATTTTGAGGTAATGAGAATGCTTTTTGTCTCTGCATGTCTTCTCAGATTAGATTAGGTAATTTACACAAGCTAATGTCCCTACACACAATCAGTAATACAATATGCACGAAAAGGAGGTAATATTGAATTACACAGTTACTTGATCGTATTAACCCATGTAAGGGTAGAAGGCTGGTCAATCAGAGTAGGAGTTCTTACTTCCACTTTGCATTGCCAACAAACACCCTGATTCAGAGAGCGGTCACTTTGCATCGCAAAAATACACTTCGCACCACTCTCTAAATTAGGGTGTTTGTTGGCAGTGCGAAGTCACTTTGCACCGTGCTAAAAGTTCCATGAATTAGATGAATTAGGCCTTAAGTGTTTTGCATAAAAATTCAATTTACGTATTTGTTTCCTAGTGTATGGTTGGTGAGAAACTTTAGTGTGGTCACCCAAACAGCACTGTTTCCAGGCTCTGCATGAGGATCTTTGAAAGGTTTGGTGCAAAGATCTTGTCTGCTGGAACCAACTGTGTTTTGCAAAAGAGCCAATAGCACAGATGGGCAAAATCTTCCATGAACTTCATCAGATGATGCACGATAGGATTGTTGTTACTCCTTGTACCTATGTCACCTAGTATGTCTGCCATGATGGAATTTATTGTATCCATGTTTAGCCTGTTGTTGGCTAGTATTTGATGTCTGGAAAGCCATCGATGGCAGACACTCTGGGACATCTTCCTCTCCTATCTTTGTCAGTTCCGTTCATTCTTATTTTATTTTCCTGCATTGCTAGAAAACAATATTGGTGACTAAAACATTGCA